>NC_056736.1:465599362-465676862 GCF_019279795.1 Protopterus annectens | reverse complement strand
AGCCTTATACCTTTGGCACTTTTGTTGTTTGCCTGTTTCTTGTATGAATTACATTTATTCTATCCTGACGTGACCACTTTAGGCAACTGTTACATGCAGTATGGTACATAGTTATTTCCTACAATCACAGGACATTTGGCATTGTATCATTGTTGGTCAGGTCACACCTACACACACATTAATTGCCCCTCACACAGTGGATCAGGGGGTATCCTGTTTACATCAGTGCCTTCATCACCCTTATACCATGTGCCACTATGCGAATGTGTGCAATATATTCTCTCGCTTATTCGTGTTGGGACATGTGTGTCACGGGCAGGTGTCTGATCCTGGGTAGTAGGTTCTGCATGACCTTCTAGGGATGGACAGTCTCGTGCACCACTACTGCACATTCCAACTTGTGTCTAGATATCTACAGGACTGGACTTCGTGTCTTCATACCCATTCTAATGTTTACACAGGTTACTTATCCCATGAGGGATATCCCAAAAATTGAACAAGACCAAAACAAGACAAATACCGAACATTCTTCTGGCGTTATGAAAATGTGCTGGGGGTTTTACATGCAAGGGATACATAGTTTGCAATCCTGAA
Organism: Protopterus annectens; assembly: GCF_019279795.1. NCBI lineage: Eukaryota > Metazoa > Chordata > Ceratodontiformes > Protopteridae > Protopterus > Protopterus annectens. The sequence continues at coordinate 465,676,268 of NC_056736.1, read as the reverse complement.
ACTGCCTAGGGTGACACTACCTACTACATATGTGTAGTGGTCACTATGTGTAGATGTGGCTGCACCAAACCAGTAGGCCAAGTATGGCTGGATTTGGTGGACGTTCAGGTATGGGAGCGGGTTGTGTGCTGTGGAGGGGATGCTGGGTAGTCCATTATGCATCCAGGTGTATTGCATTTGATATGGCCCATTCCATCAGGGCCAATCTGTGGGTATGTGCCGGTGACATGTCTATACCAAACCAGTAGGCCAAGTATGGCTGGATTTGGTGGACGCTCAGGTATGGGAGCGGGTTGTGTGCTGTGGAGGGGATGCTGGGTAGTCCATTATGTATCCTGGTGTGTTGCATTTGATATGGCCAGTTCCATTAGGACCAATCTGTGGGTATGTGCCGGTGACATGTCTATACATTTGTATCGCACATTTTAATATTCATATGTTTGTGGGATTGTGTTCTACAGTATGGCCTGTCTGGTTGTCTTGTAGATGTGTATACATGTGTTTCTTTCTGCTTCACCCAGTGCTCCCTCATACACCTCTGGTTCACCTATTCTGCATACGACACAGTGTCGCCTTGGAGGATTATACCATTACCCATCCCCCCACACACACATATTCCTGACACTCCATCCATCACTGCTTTGGTTGATGGCCCATGACACGGTCAAGGTAACACATTGCATACCCTACATATGTCAGGTACCTGTATGGTTGTGTGGACTACCCTGCCATGTTTGACTTTCCACATGGTATACCTCACGCACATAGGTACACACCCATACTTAACTTTCATGACATGGTTGGTATACCCGGGTAATACCCGTTCAACTGTGACACATCCTGACAAGTTCAGCTTGGACCGCTGATGTGCGGATTTTGGCCAACTGTTCTAATCATTGGTAGGATGCCACCTTTTCCTATGTCCAGGATGGGATATATTCCGGACACATATCCGAATGTACTGGACAACACGTACCCACAGTCAACAGTATGGATAATACTGTTCCTTTCAGCCTACATGTTGCCTTATTGTTGTAGCAGTTTATATGCTCCTTCTGTTTTGTTTACATGCTTATTCTATTTCCTGTCACATTTGGTATGTGAAATACGGACATACCTATTGTATGTGACTATTACATGCATTGTGGGATATAATTCAGTCAGACGGTCGCTAGATATGTACATTTATCATGTTTTTGTTATGGACACATCTGCCCAGCTGTGTACCCTCCCTCACAATATGGGTCAGCTGGTGACCCTGACCATTAGGCTGGACATACCTATTGGCAGCACGCTAACATATGATGCGTTTCACTTCCACTTGGTATAACTATCTACACTGCGTTGGACTACGGGCACACGGTTTTCAATGTCATTTGTTCGCAGGATAGGGACCTGTTATTCCCTACTGTGCATTTGTGTTTGCTTCTTCATTTTGTGTTCGCAGTAACTGTCTTGCATGCTTTGCATAAGTTTCAGTATCCACGGACACTGACAGATGTGATTACTATTGCTTGCAAATTGTTATATGCAAGCATTTTAGGTTGCACGTTGACAGCTAACATTTCCACACCTCCATGCGGCACTTCGACATGCGCTATGCACTCGCGCTCCTTTCCTTTGCACGTGGCTGTGGCAGCAGTGCACCTTCATTAATATGCATTTGCCACTACTGCACCATCTTCATGAATCCCAGGGATTATCTTTGATAATGCTTTTTATGCACTTGAATTGGAAAAATGTTATTTAGGAAAGGGAGATGTTAAAGTTTGTCTATACATCTGTTTACATATATTTTCATTGTTTTTAATTAATTTTTATAAATATTTATGATGGTGGTAGGTGAACTGGACAGTGGATTTAACATTTATTTAATATGGATATTTTTAATGTTTTTGCAGTGACTGTTTCTTTAATTGTAGAGGCTATAAAAAGGAGCTGGTTTCAAAATGTGGTTATTCTGATGAAGTTCCAGTTCCTGGAATGAAAGCACTCAGTTTTGAATTAAAAACTATGTTTTTTTATATTGCTGCAGCTTTTCCTATTATTTGACCATAGTATAATACTACTGTGCTATATTGTTCTCATCTTAGAATCAAAACAGCATGTTTTGTTGGTTATTAGTTTCCTTCAGTGCTGTTGTGTGCCGATATTTTGGTACATGATAAAAATGTGTAATTTTCAGATCTAGATAAGAAATATTTGTTCGTGTTTTGCAGTTCATAGATTCATAGGTGTTTACTAGGCTAATGACCATAAACACCTTTTTAAGCCTAGCCATGCGTCCCCAATCTCTGACAAGTTCTGGTACCTTTGATAAGTGGAAGCAGGGGAGGTGAAACATTTACAAGCAGGGACTTGGGAGATGAACCATTTACACGCTGCTTCTGTCCATTACTGACATAGGTGCCAAACCAAGGATGAATTTCCTGTTCCCCATCCAATTTTCCAAGTTACATTTGAATTGGTTGAGGGAGGAACTCTGCTTCATATGGTTAAGGAGCCTGTTCCAGAGAAGTGGTAGTCTCTGGGATATATGCCCCTCTCTCCAGCAGGTCCTATTTATATCTCAGGCAAGGTTTAAGTCTTTAGAATGGGTAATTTTTGTGCTGTTTGTTTTGTGGATATGCAGGAAGTCCATCAGAGTGTGGTCTGATAATGCCTTGTATGCCAGGTATAGATCTCCCCTCAACAGCCTGTAGGAGACAGAATATAGGGATAGGCCCTTGAGGTGGTCTGCATAAGATATGTTATATACACCTTGTATTCTTTTAGTGAGGAACCTCTGTGGATGTTCCAATTGTTGGATATGTCTGGCTAAGTACATACCAAATGGGTTACTGTACTCAATGACAGGTCTGATGAATGCTGGCTAGAGTGGAACAATGACTTTCTTGGACCTAGATGCCATACCTTTGTTTATAAGTTGCACAATATAGACTAATTTCCTTACTACCATAGACATGTAATGGTCAAAGGCTAGATTACTGTCCATGTATGTCCACAAATCCTTACTACTGGGTCAGTTCTTAGTGATGTATTCTCAATGATAGTTATGAGGGGTGGATGACTTCCCACAGGTTGCAATTATTAATTTCTTGGCATTTTGTTTTAGTCCATGGCTCTGACACCAGTTGTTTGTCTGTGTCAACCCTTCCTGGTAAGCATTTGTGTCAGTGGGTGAATAGATTACAGCTCCTAATTTGCAATTGCCTGCAAATGTATTCAGTCAGAGGCTTTTGACATTGGCCTTGACTTCAGTGAAGTAAATGCCAAAAAAGGAGTGGAACCAGTACCAATCGCTGAGGGACTCCACTTGTGACTGGCCTCTTTGTAGAGGTAGACTCCCCAATTCTAACTTCCTGGGTCCTGTCTGTGAGCCAAATGGCTATCCACTAGATGACAAAAGGGTTTATACCTAACTTTTTAAGTTTGTCAACAATGCCTGAGTTGGGTATTGTGTCAAATACCTTGGTCAGACTAAGGTAGGCAGTGTGAAAAATGTTGCCCCCATCCATTGCTTTGGTGACCTTCTCAAAGAAAGCCCACCAGGTTAAGTAGGCATGATTTGCCCTTGATTAAACCAAATTGGGTTGTGTCCAGTATCTGGAGGTTTCCTATGTCATTATTGATAATTTCCATGATGATTTTTTTTCATGGTTTTGCATATGAGAGTAGTGAGACTTGAGGCTCTGTAGTTTCCAAGGTCTGTAGATGGCCCAACTTTGTGCAGAGGGATGACTGCTGCTGTTCCCCATTTATGAGGCACAAACCTGTTTGGAGGCTACAGCTAATGAGCAATTCCTGACAGCCTGATAGGTCACGTTTCATGCTATTTAGAAAGCATCCTGGGATACTGTCTGGCCCCAATGATGCAGTGTTCTTGGCCTTAGACAGAGCATTAAGGATCTGTTCCCAAGTGATAACGGGAGAGTTTAAAAAGGACATTCTGTATTCATGGTGCTATCTTTTGAAAATATTTTGAAAAATGTGTGATATTACTTAAAAAGTCAACTTCTTTTGTTTTTGAGGTAAGATGATAAATGCAAGTATGTTGAACATTTAGGCAGAACACACTGAAAAGCAATGAAGTAAATGGTTGGTCATAATTTTGGCAGTTTTTGCAATATTTTCATCAACAATTTACTACATACTTATCTTTTCAAAGTATCTCACATCTGAAACCTGCTGCATTGGAAATGCAAAGTAATTTTTTTGTGTGTGTGGCTTAACAATTCATTTCAGACTGATGAAATATTATGTAGTTCCATTAGCAGGTTAGCAGTTGTAGCTGTTTTGCTTACAGTGCAGCATACGTTTATATTAATCTACCACTGCTGAAATCCTGGTGCCAGCATGCAATATTGTGCCATAAAACCTCAAACAGCAACAGCACAAATTTCAAGATATGATCAAGATGTGGTTAGCAGTGCTTACTTTAGTTTAACTCTGTGTCCTTTTCATTAACCAAGATGAAAACTACTCACTACTAAAACAATTTATCATTAAGTCCTTTAGCCTTAGCTATTCTCCTAGCTGTCCTACTTAATGTTAGCAGCCAGTACTGACAAGAACTTATTTTCACACACGAATGTGTGTGTGTGTGTGTGTGTGTGTGTGTGTGTGTGTGTGTGTGTGTTTTGGGGGATATAAATTTCTAATTCTTCAACCAAAAAATATGTGATTTAATTAATATGTTAGGTAGTTACTGGGGTTTCAAACCTGGATTTCCGCTATCATGCTTTACTTGGATTATTAGAATGTATGACTTACAGTAGGACATTTGGTAGCATTGAAGCCTGCAGTCTTTAAAGCACAACTACAGCCGAACAGTAAAAAAAAAAAAAAACTATTTATCTAGCTATATAAAAAGCACTGATCCTTGTATTGAGGCACAATAGTTTTCCAGTCTTGGGGGGTAAAATAACTCCTTCCCATAACAAAAAACAACAGACCACATGGAAAATTGGTACTTGTGAGCAAGAAATCTGCTGGCTGAGAATCCTAACAAGTCAGAACAAAGAACAACGCACTGTAGACAAGCTCAGCCGATACCTTAATCAAGGAATTATAACTTGTTTGGAAGTCAAAACTTCTTTATTTCAAAACAAATAGATGAGCACTTTCACCCTTAAAAGAGCTCTGTAAGATCTACATCCAGTTTACATGGCATGCAGTGTTCGGCAATGTAACACCTATGGTTTCCTTGCTTATCAGCCAGAAAATTTCCATAATTATAAACAACAGCCCTGATACCGACTGCAAAGTGTCATTCATAGTACTCATGCCATGTAGACTGGTTAGGTCTGGCGAAGTTCTTTAAGGATGAAAATCCTCATCTGTTTGTTTTTCAGTAACGAAGTTTTGATTTCTAAACAAATTATAATAGCTTGACTACTCTGAAGTTTCAGCTGAGCTTGTCCAGAGTGCGTGGTTCTTTCTTCCTGATTTTTTAGGATTCTCAGCCAGCAGCTTTGTTGCTCAAAAATACCAGTTTTCCCTGTGGTCTATATATGTGTATATATATATATATATATATATATATATATATATATATATAGATATAGATATATATATATATATATATATATATATGTGTGTGTGTGTGTGTGTGTGTGTGTGTGTGTGTGTGTGTGTCTGTGTATGTATGCATGTATAAATATATATACAGTGAGCATTGCTTTAGAATTTGACCTAATATAAGCTTTGCTAGCCAGATACTCAATTTTCTTATTTGTTTTTCCAAGTATGACAGAAATGACTGCAAACCAAACTAAAGAATACGTTTATGACTCTAGTTGAAGTGGAAGGTGCCAGGGCATAAAACACTTCATAGTGTAGTCTTTTCCCTGGCTAAAAAAACCTTAAATGTTATGGAGACAATGATAAAGGATCTAGGTATGTGTATTACAAAAGAAAGTTTTGCAATGGTTTGTGCAAACCCAACATGGTATTTCAGAAAGTTGTAAAGCATAAAAATGTGATAAGGCCCAGCTACTTTATGCAGTATTGATATGTGGCAATATAATCATAATTTTATATTGAAGACGATTCGGAGAACATATTTTAAAAAGAAAGAAAAAAGAAACGAAGAAATGACAGGTGAAAGAGAAAAAGAAAGAGAGAAATCTGGCAAGGAAACCATGGGTGTTGCATTGCTGAATATTGCATTGTTCCTCACTGTGATGTCAAGTGTCATTGCAAAATGCGTATGACATATCCACACCCAGGCTTTATGGGAGAGCCTGGCAGTGTTCTGACATCATTAATTATCTCGTAAACCTGATTTTCTTGTTCTGTTTCATGAACAATTCAGTGCACTGAGATTATTTTCAATAATAAAGTACAAAACACGATTAGCTAATTGCTGATCATTTTTTTCACTGTTCTGGGCTTCCTTCCCTGTTCCTCACTGGCATCAGAGCAACCTTTTAGCCTTATTTCTGGTCCTGAATACAGTCAGTTAAAAATGGACATGAACACAACAGATTTTGGCTTAGTCTGGCAACATAGAGTTAAGTGTTAAGGCTGAGAGTTGCTAATTAGGTTCATTTTCACCTTACAGTCCCAGGTTTGATTCTTTTAGTCCCTACCTGCATACTGTATGGCCAAGTCATTTTAACCACATCAATATTCCTGGGTCACTGTTAGGATAAAAGCACATGCGCCTTGTGGATCTGGATGCTATGCATCTGAAATGAATAAATACATTAAATAATCACATTCTCTTCTCCAGGCCTGAATTTAATCAGATTATCTGTATTCTGCTGGTCCACATATCACACTCGGGTTTGGCCAGGGTTACAATGGAAATACTGCAGCGGTAAAACCATAGTCTAAAAATCTATAGTTGGACCCTTTGCAGATGAAAGTCACTAATTTTCAGTATAGAAAGGAATCAGAAGAAGGAAGCTAGTTTCCATGTGCTTTTTATTCAGTTAAATCTTATGAATGTGTCCACAGAGTGGTACAGTTAGTCTTGACCAGCCTAGGATATTTTCTACTTCAGATTTCATCCACCTAATGAGGCCCTAGTGTGTAGGGTTGTGCTTATGACTAGGTTAGGTAAGGTTAACGTTGCCTCTGTAATGCTTACACTTCCCAATAACATTCAGGTAATACTGACTAGTAAGCTCGGAAAGTTAGCCCTCTAGGCAAATTCTTCCACCACCATTTGAGAGCCTAGGTTTCCTTTAGCAGACAGAAAATTCCCATAATTATGAACAGCAGCCCGGATACTGACTACAAAGGGGAACAAACATATTCAAAATGTCATCCATAGTATTATTTTAAGTATGTCTGCTAGTTTCAGCCTTCTGATACTTGCCACAAACAAAATATCTCATTTTTCCTGTGTTTGGAAGACTTACGCTTATCTCTTTGAGGAGTCCTTACCCCAAGCTGGGGAAAGAGGAAAGTAAGCAGAGTAATTGCTGCTAGATCCTCAGTAGCAAGTTAATATACCTTGGAGACTTCATCACAGGGACAGCACATCATATTAACAACTGGAATTTGGATTTCCAGTTTTCGTTTGCACCAATATCCCTAAAACATGTATGATTACACTCAAATCTGAGGAAACAGATACATTAGGCACCATAGTGTAGAGGAGCTGGCCATGTTTAGACTTTTAATGACCAGGGTAAATTAGTGCACTGATAGCCAGGGGAGCCACCTGAGGACAGATCAGAGTGAGCAATTAATGCTTCATGATTCAAGGTTACATGCCATGAAACATTGCTGCCTGGCTATAATTTCTTCATATGTCACACTGAAAATACAATTTTTTTAATACATTTACTACTGGCTGTACAGTAATGAAAACTAAAATAATACAAAAAGCTATCTTTGCATGGGGCAGGCATCCAGTATGCCTCACATAAGGTTATCCCCTCTTCCTTTTTCATTCTCACACTGAGATCATTGAACCTCAGAGAAAGGCCAGTCACTAAAGCAGACATAAAACTCTGTTTTCTATTTGTCTGAGGCTTTGGCTGGAGATTTTTTCCTTTCTTATTCTCACTCTGACATCACTGTCCCTCAAAGACAGGCTAATCATTAAAACAGACATAACAACCTGGTTTATAGCTGTCTTAGAATGAAGTTGGAGATTATATGATGTACAGCACTTTCAGCATGAAATGATCAATCCTATATGGAGCAAGGAGAAGCGCATGAGCAAATACAGTTGTGAGTAATTGTGTCTGAGAATTCTGAAGGAAGCAGCCTTGTATTAAGCCACTGACTGTAACCTATTGATCATTGTCTGTTCATCTTGGGGGAAGGGATCGCTGAGTCCCTCAACAAGGGCTTCATCCTGGTAAAGTCAAGTAATTCAGCTGTTGTAACTTGGGACTGAGCCTGCCAAAGAGTATGCAGGTGTGAGATCTTTAGTGCACAGAAGTATGTACTGGCACTGGACCTAGCATAACAGGCATTGTACAGTACGTTTTTTAATCTGTTAATTGGGTACACTGCATACACTAATGCATATGCACATCCTAATGCCAAAACACTCAATATAAGCTACTGTTTTGTAATTCTACTCACTTTATTTTTGCCTTCTGATATTTACATACAATATATTGAATGTCACTCTATATAATATATAGTTTGTGTAGTCAATTAACCCATCATTTTTTTTTTTTTGTTTTTTGAATTGGGCTTTTTTGCATATTGTTGCTTGCTGGCAATCAGCTCACTCTGATTTATTGGCCTATTCATTCTTCATAGGATGAGAGTTGTTCCCAGTAAATTAATTCTCCACTGAGTGAGAGACAACCACATAGAAACCATCCTTTTAGACAATAGGACATTTTTTTGGGGTTTTTTTTTTTTTTGTTTTTTATGGATGCATCCTAACCCCACCCCCTGGTGGTCACATGGGCTCCATATCACCATAGTATAGCTGCCTATGACCTTCATACAGAGGCATATCTGCTGCTTGACATGCCCCCAATAGGGCTACTACACTGGCTTGGGTGGATCGAACTATATCCCCTCCCTCAGGGCCTGTTCTTGGGGAAGTCACACACAGGGGGTAGGAGCCACTGCAACCCTTCCTCTCTCCCTGGTGAGAATGCTGACTCAAGTTGCACATTTGTAGCCAGCTCTGTCATCAACTAGTTTTGAGGGTGGGTAGAAATTGGAGTATCCAGGTAAAACCATATGCAGACCAGACACAGGAAGAGCTTATAAAATTCAATGTAGACAGTGATAAGTGATCAGGACTGAACCTTGGACCCAAGACCTGTAAGGTAGAAATCATTCCACACTGACTCTGTTGCACTGTTTTTGGTTTATGGGATGCAGGCGTTATGGAATAGGAAAAAAGTCTCTTAACCTCCACTGGATGCCTGTGATCCTCACCTCTTATCACCCTCTTAGAGTATCCTAGAATGTTAGGGGTTAGAAGGAATGAGTGGTTGTACCTATAAAGGGATGGAGGTTTATTCAATGGCCATTCTTTCACAGGGAATCATTCAACAGATACGACAAATGTATCTTCTTTTGGTTCATGGTCATGACATCTAGTTTCTCTATGTAAACTCAGGTTGCTATTATGCCAGAATGATGTATAATAGCTGGTAATACATGATTGGTGATCTTACCTTTTATGTTTGTATCAAGTGAAGATAAGTTCACATAAGAGTGATGGCTTCATACAGGTAAACTGAACATTGTATGACTTCTTCTGTATCTGTGGTTGTGATAATTATTAGCTAACATAATGTGTTCTCTTGCAGAGCCAGGTATCTGGAACATGCAAGATGCTATTAGGAAATGAAAGAGTGGTGGGTGCTAACCTTGTGCCATTGAGAAGCTCACGTTGTATTACTGTTGTTCTCATTGGATGTTACACATTTCAGCAGGCACAGCATTGGAGAATACTTTTTAGTTGTGTGGCCACTGGCATTCACAATCTGTTGTATGAACAGTACTTATGTATCAGCCAGAGCAGCACCACATAGAGGAAGGTGATACCGGCAGTTGCTATGTGAAGAAAGCAAGCCGGGGAAAAGGTATATGATGGGGTGACTTGTTCGCATAGGAAAAAACACACACTTAGAACAACAAACCTAACGAAGAGGTGAAATGAAGAGAAGTTGTTAGGAAAACATCTGACTTTCAAGTGCCACTGATAACCACAGAGTTGGCAGATACTCTCAGTGCTACTTATTTAGAATATGTGATACTAGTATCTTTTCAAGAAAGGCAATAAATAAATAAGCATCACATTGCTTCACCTTTTCTTAACGACCAGGAAACAGTATTTAGGTCAGATATATGAACGCCACTTTGAACTATGTTTACTTCCTGCACTAAGAAGAAAAACATCATAATAGTTACCACATTCCCAACCCTATTTCTTACTGCTACTTGCCTGTTCTAAACTTAGCCATCCCTATTCACACCCATTATGTTTCCTTACCTCCTCCTAAGGGCATGTTCCATTCCAAGGTAGCTGACGTTCAAGTAAGTCTGAAAACAGTGTCACAATAGTTGTTATTCTGCTGTGTTTTCTTTGTTTATGGCCCATACAGTCTGCTGCCAGCAACCTGCATTTATAGTAGTGATGAATAATGTTAGGAAATGTGTTGGTTGCTCTAAAACCCTCACAGATTTACAGCCTCAATGAATGTTATGTGGCTGTGCATTTTTCAGTACAGGTGAGGGTGACTGGGAAAAGATGGCTGAAGCCGTATGCTCTAGCTAATATTTATTTATTTATTTATGTATGCATTTGTTTCTTTGTTTATTTATTTTTATTTATTTATTTGACATTTGTTAACCGGGTTAGTCTGACTGGTCAGCATCTCCTTTTCAGTGGAGGCCCAAGGAGAAAAGCTCCAAGAAGTACGTATAACATAAGTATTCATATGACATAGTAAACAAAAACATTTCAGAGTTAAACTAATATAACAAAAGAAGTCAGAGAAAAAAGCATACTAGAACAGGTACAGTGAGCTGAAATATTAGAATACAAAAGTTGCAAACAGCACTAAGAAGGAGGGTAAGAAAACGGTCACATGCATGTAAAATAGAGTGAACACTTGCTGGAAATCAATATAAGAGGTATGTGTCTCTAATGGGAAAGTTTTTTAATGAATAGAAGAATGAAATAACTATTTTTTGATCATCATTAAGAATGAATTTGACAGCTTGGGAATGTAGTAACAGTGAGTTCCTCCTTTGAGAATTATGATGTAGCTGTATTTTCTCACAGAGAGGGTGGTGAATAAGATTGGCTACTTTGGGAAAAGTAGTTGTTAGTGCATTCCTTTACTGTGGAGACTGCAAGTGATATATCATTCCTTCAAGTGTTATGGTATAAGGACTGTGAGTTAATGTAGATCTAGAAGTACATTATTTTTTTTTCCTTTTGGAGAGATTCCAGGTAGCAATTAGTGACAAGTTGAAGTACAGTACCTTTTCAGTTTTTCCTTAGCAATTTGAGCTCCATCAAGGCCAATGCTGGTTTTACACCTCAAAGTAATGACATGTAGTAGCACTCAGCTCTTGCTTAAGTAGCATCAGTGTGTGAACAGATCAACTCTGCTTACAGCTTCAGAACCATTAGCTGCTGGAATTTGTTTTATGGTGATGTGTAGCTACTTGTCAGTCTTTCAATATCTGTTTTCATAGTTATTGCTTCAATGAAAAGTTATTCAGCCAACCCATTTTAGGAAAATTGAAAGGACATATTTTTATGTTCAGTGTTTAGTTTCACTAGGGGCTAGACATTATTTGAAGACATGTAAATAAACTTAATAAATTTAACATTTCTTCAAAGTTTGAAAGATTAAAGAAAGTTAAGTCTTATTTAATACAAAAAAAAAAATCACAAACTAGAGAAACTTTCCAAATCTCACCCCCAAAAATAAGAGAGGTCTCACAAAAATTCCCAAGCTAACTCTCGTGGTATAAAGAGGTAGTACTCTGACTATAGCCCAGAAGATCCAAGTTATAGCATTGGGGTGCCTTTTGGAGCTTACATGAGGGAAGACAGGAATTACAAGGTTTAAGCCTGCTTGCCTGCCTTTGGAAGGGGAATGGGATACTCATGAGCATACATACTCTCCGCAGAAGAATCCCTGATGGAGACTAGGGGTATTATGGAGATACTTTTCTACAAGGGGACAGGGCCAGTTGATCACATCACACCTAGATGTGGCATGCATCACAAAGGCCCATTGCATGTCAACTTCTTTGATGGGAATGAGCATCCATGGGTATCAGGACTCAAGCAGAATCCCCCCCCCATAGCTGCCTCTGTGACAGCTCCTATTGGCTGGTTCTCACTCTGGTAAAATGAGAATGAATAGGTCAGTTAGCTTAAAGGGGGAGTGATAGTCTTCAGGCAGCAGGGCCAAAAAAGAATGTTAAAAAATTATTATCCGCACACATCCAGAATGGCAGCTCCTCCCCACCAAAAAAAAGTGCTCAAAACTAAAGAGGCAACTTCTTATAAAAAGAATGATAATAATAATAATAATAATAATAATAATAATAATAATAATAATAATAATAATAATAATGATGATGATGATGATGATGATGATAATAATAATGATAATAATGATGATGATGATGATGATGATAATAATGATGATGATGATTATAATAATAATAATCATCATCATCATCATAATAATAATAATGATGATAATAATAATGATGATGATTATAATAATAATAATCATCATCATAATAATAATAATAATAATAATAACAATGGTAATAATGATGATAATAATAATAGCTCTTCTTCTATGCTTATCCAGCTATTCAGTTGATGCGGTTTTCATGATTTCCACTTCAGGGGTTTTGGAACATGTGAAACAGGTGATAAAGGGATCAGTTACATGTGCTCATGTTTTAACTAAAACTAAATGGTATGCAGTTATTCAGGCTGGTCATGCTGCTGCCAATAGTCTTCTGCTCCAAGCAACCAGAAACCTAAAGAATCAAGAGTATGTTAAGCTAGACACTGTCCTTCAGTCAAATTTATGCAGGTACTAGAACAGCTACTGATGTCATCGGTACCTGTGACAGTGCCTTAAATGCACCTCTAGGTACTTGGCAGTTAATCTCCCAGGTTTTTAAGCAAGAATATTCTAAGGGAGAACTGGAAGCATTAAGGTATGAATATTATTGCAGTCCCCTCGACCATCTCATCCTTCCCATTTATTAAAAGTCCACTGATAATACTGTAAGGCAAAATAAGTTGCCAGCAGCTATATAAATACCGGGATATAAATGAAGAGGAAAAAACATTCTTCTTTGTCATAATTTTACAGATTCATAGGTTTAGGTAGACAAACTTGTGACATTTTGACCTCCAATAACTTGATAGCTGGTATCCCATGAAAGAATTTACAGTTATGTAGGTATTCATCTACATTATTTTTGAAGGCAATAAAAGAATTCTGCTGTATAACAAATACAAATATCTTATTGCAAAGACGTGGGGACCCTTGAGTCATGTAGCCATCCTTTCTATTGCCATTTTAATGTTGATTTTTCATCTTGATATTATATGGATAGGTTAGTTATTAACCAATAAAAAATGCCACCAAATTTAGTCCTTCTTGATTTGAAATGTAGTTGGCAATAAGAATTATTCCCCAGTCAATGAAACCAAAGGCTTCACTGACTACCAAATATTTGATTTTTCTTGAGTCTATGAATGATTCTGAATATTTATCACAACTGATCTCTTTTCTAAAGAATCTGACTGTGTTATGGTATTTTCTTATGAGAGATAAGATGACAACCTGTCGGGGTCAGGAGGGTTCTATATGGATAATATGTCAAGGATCTTGTTTCTCCTCAGTGAATTCTTGGTCAACTGTTTCCCTTGTTTTTATTAATGAAACATATGAGGCACTGGGAAAGGGTATGTTACCAGTCTCTGAATATCATATAGTCAAATATTTATTTTGTGACTCTACGTCATTTTACTTTATTTTGCATTTGCTTGCAGGATTGAAGAAAAGTTGAAATGTGTACTTAAACATACTGTACTGTATAATAATAAAATAATACTAAAATATAAATAAAGTAAAACAAATAAAGTAAATTTTAACTTGGGTCCCTGCCTTCTGCACTCCCACTCCCAAACTCCTGAAATATCTATACTCTACCTACCTAGGGGATACTCTGGATTCTTGCTAGTTACTGTAAAATTTGTAAGGTATGCTTTACTGACTGTGCTAAAGCAAATGCATATAGCTTTTGAGCCTAGTTGTTGCATCCCTTGTTTTTTTAAATTTTTACCATAGTAGACAATCTAACATAAGTCTTTCAACTTTAAATGGAGTCGAATCTATGAATCATCTATGAGGAATGCTTTATTGGTGTTTGTAAAATAACCTATAAGTCAAAGGAGTATGCTGTCTTTGGAGATTGATTATTATCAACTATTTCTTATTTTCCTGCTTGATCAGATGTACCTTTTCATGTGACTCACTGTGATGTGTGTAACCATGGCATTACTGATAATATCATGTTTTTGAATCCCTACTACAGACTTTTTGGAGATGACTGACTCAGTGAGGACCTCTTCATAAACTCTTGTGTTTGTAATTTGTTGCTCACAAACATTACAAAGTGTGAGGAGTTATGTTATTTGGTTCATGTATGTATTCACATCTTCATAAGTGCTGTTAGTGAGTCAAGATGTAATTTTTCTGTAAGCATGAGGTAGTTCTTACCCCTTTTAAAATAAGAGTCAGCCAAAAGAAATATAACTGTGAGTCAGCTTATTTGTTTGTCCCTGCTTTTAACTTTAGTCTATATTGTTGCAGAGAGATTTACAATACTTTGGGAAATGTCCTACACATAATAGCCATTATGAGACTATGGGAAAGGAATGCCATCATTTACTTAACTGGATGAGGCAGATTGTTGTTTTATTGACAGATAATAGCTGGGGTTCAGTAAACTCCGTGTAGGCTTCGTCTACATGGAGTTTACGTGTCTGCACTGTGAGCAGTAGGGCTAATTACATATTCATGCCATGCACCGCATTTAAACGTAAACAAGCATGTTTTTGTGGCTGGCTAAAGTACTGTCGACCAGGAAACTGTGTAAAGCAACAAGTATAGCAGCATATAGACCTGTTCACCTACAAGCAAACTAGGTCTGTGGGATTGGGCAGAATGCCACAATGATTACCAGGGTTAATAATGTAGCAATTTATATGGTCCAAGCACAGTACAGGACAGTCTATACAGTGCAGAGTATTGTGGAATACCATTTCAGGCATTCTGAACAAAAGTTGTGTAAATGATCTGTATTGTACATGGACTGCTTTTTAAAATAAGCGGTTAGGGGAAGTGTGTGTATTGAATAGGGAAACGTAGATGAATTGTAGGAATGAACACAGGGAAAAAGGACAGGTGGAACAACATAATGTACAGCAGAGGAGGGCATGTCAAAGGAAGATAGCTGTAGCAGCAACACCAATCATGTATCAATATGGAACAGTACGGACTGTACAGTGAAAATGTGTATTATGTGACTTTCAGACAAGGTGACATAATAATGCAAAATATGTCTTTGTGATATAAGCATCCTGACATGAACAATGGAGAGGACATCTATCAGGGATGTTATATACAATTGGGGTTGGCCGCATATTGTGAAGCTGTGCATACTGATTTGGCTGAATATGACTGTAATGTCAGCAGAGGTCTGATACAAGTGGGACACAGATACAGGCTTGTGGACAACAGTAAACAGAAGCACACACAATTGTGGACAATATCAAATACCAGTAATCCCATGTCTCTGACATACCATATGTGGTTCCGAGTGATCATAGATGGTTCTGCATGAACACACTTATACAACTATTATGATATGTCAGCAATCTATGAGACTAATCAAGCACATCGTCCTGATCCTGTAACATGTGCTAGAAGTGTTAGGAGGGACACTGCTATACCTGTATGTGGCATTATGATAAGTCCAGGGTAGCTGACTATTGTGCATGGCATATATATGTTGCAATCCACACTGTCATAAATATAACCCATGCCATTAATGCTGTCAAACAGCTATGTATGTACTATGTGCATCACTGGAACAGGTATCACACATGCATCTGGTATAAC
Source organism: Protopterus annectens (assembly GCF_019279795.1). Classification (NCBI taxonomy): domain Eukaryota; kingdom Metazoa; phylum Chordata; order Ceratodontiformes; family Protopteridae; genus Protopterus; species Protopterus annectens. Next base: position 465,660,147 of record NC_056736.1, on the reverse strand, counting down.
ACCTTGATGGGGGTTCCGCACCATCAGACAGTAATGTTTATGCAACAAAAAGAATACCTAGGTATGGCCAATAAGATGTGTGGGAGCTCACTGTGGCAAAGGTGGTACACTTCAGTTACACATCACTGGAAGATATGTAGGGAGGTACATTTAGATGGGTACATTGCACTCAGTTATTGATGTGATGAAGGATGTGAACTATGGAGGTATTATAGCCTTTGATGTAGATGCCCTGCATATACTCAGTAGTTGTGTTACATACAAGGAAGTAGGCACCATTGTGGCTACATGCTGGTGGACATTCCACATACCATCTACCCCAGGACACAGGTCACATACCACTTGGTCTGCTTATTGGGGTGTGATGTCTACATTATCACTGGGTTATGTGTTTGTTTTCAATCCCCCCATGTTTTTGTTTCATCTCCTGTGTTGTCATGGCTGTGGCAGCAATATTTGGTGTGTATTGATATTGTTTGTATTATACTAATATCACAGTTGGAGTCAATGATTGCCCACAATCTGTAGTCCTCCAGACATCCTGTTTGACCACAGGATATGTACGTCATTCTTACATCTTTGATGCAATAATGGACAGGAAAGGGCCTAGCAGACAGCCGTAATGAACAGACCTGGTCACTGGACTCAAGATATAGGTCACTTTGCACATTTCAGCATATTTATATGCCACGTATGTGATCCAGTGGTCTACCCACTTGGTGATATAGGTGCTTATGGCCACTTTTGACAGTGTTGAGTGAATACCTCAGTGGGGAGTTATGAAATGTCTTGGCCTGGTCAAGTTCTACAGGATGATTGTGTTGTCATGCATGCCCTTGATGACCTCTTTGAGGACAATAAACTGATGTAACAGATATGGATGTAGCATTAACAACCCACACATTCCTTTGCATGCTGCTGGGATATTACCAGTTTCCATTTAGAAAAGTCCATGATTACATGTTGGTCTACCTCACAGATGAGCAGAGTCAGGATGTATCTATACATGTATGCATCAGGTGCTGACCCCCCCCCATTCAGATGGATGCATGTTGATGTACACCCTTCTATGGGAACATATTCCATCTGGAGGATATGTTGTAGGGTGTATCCAACCATGTCAGGAAGGTGTATGTTCCGAATCATGCTGTATGTAATCTGTGATGTTGTCACTGCCACTTGATTCTGTGTGATAGGCCTGGATAAAAGTAAGACAGTGCATACTTACTATCTTGATCTGGCCTAGGGTTTGGACACAATTCCCCACTCAGGTATCATTAAGAAACTCTCCCAGCTGGGGATTAACCCTTACATCAGTAGACGGTCAACCAATTGGATGACTGACAGAACACATACTGTGAAAGTTGGTGAATCAACCTCTACCAGTAGAGCTGTCACCCATTAGCATACCTGAAGGATCTGTGCTGGGCCCTTTACTATTTGGAATCTTTTTCTTGACAGTCCAGGCTAAAGTATACAGCCTTTGGCTTACCAAATTTGCTGATTATTGCATATTGGGTGCAATCATTGATGCCACCAATGATGTTAACATATTACAGGAGGGGATTAAAATGGACAAATGGTTGGTGCCAAAGCCACATGGCCTACAAATAAATGCAAAAATGTGTCATTATGTTTGTCTTCTGTAAAATGGAATTACCCACTAATTACAGCATTAACAACCCCCCCCCCCCCAGGATCAAACTCAGTGGTGCAAGACCTGGGAACACACACACATAGACAACAATCTGAACTTCAATCACAAAGCTTCCACAGTAGTATGGAAAGGCTATGTTGTACAATTCATATGTATGACCATCATATCCAGCTCTAAGGATGTTATAACAGCACTGTACTCGACCCTCATCAGAACACTAATAGAGTATAATGCTCCCTTTTGCAGGTATCTCACCAGACACCTGCAGCAGCTGAAGAAACCAAATGGATTCCTCACCAAGAAAATAAAGGGCCTACAAACCATGCCATGATGTATGTGGATAGACTGAAAGCCCTGTCACTGTAATCTGTATTGTATAGGATGAGGTGACTTGTGGCTGACCTACAGGCCAGTCTCTGACCCTGCTCTGATGGAAATACTGCACATCCACAAATCAGCTATAGCTGTTGACATCAGCAGAGTCTGGTGAAAGGAAGATGTTATTAACAGTGTCCCACATGCTAGTGTAACATGCTGTCTTTAATGTCAAGCAAGTGCACAAACACACACAGACCCAGACACACACGCACACACACACACACACACACACACACACACACACACACACACACACACACACACACACACATTCAATTTCAGATAGCAGAATTATACTTACAGAAACATAGTAGACAGTATACCCTCAGTCATACATCTGAACCTTCAAACACAGTAAGAATGTCTTATCCCTCATACATACCTCTCAACCATGCCGAATGCTTCTGAATTTCCTGCTTTTGAGGCTAAAATAATGGGGTGCCATGAATTCCTGAGTGGCCCCTTGAAGTCAAGGTTTTTTTCTTTATTTATAATTTTTAGTTAATGATGATGGGTTGACTTAGTTAAGGTAGTTATAGTCATTGTGTCTAAACTGCTGCAGATGTGTACTTGATTAGTTAATTTAAATATTGTAAGCTTGAGTGTATAGCTTTTAATACAAGCAGAGGACACCATTGCCATTATTTTAACAAACTAAGTGACATTTTTAAAGTAGTGGCAATTTAGGTGTAGATAGAGTGCGTGGTTGCCTCACAGGATATGTCTGATTGTATTTCGAACGGGGTACTTCCTTGCAAGGTCTATACACTCTCCTTGAAATTGTACTTTGTTATACCCACACAGTGGTTAACTCTTCCATCTCTGTTTATGTAGTAGGTGGAAAATAGCAACTCTATAAATTGTGTGTGTGCCTGTGACGTGACTGGAGATACCAAATTAAGTTTAAAATGATATTGTTCATCAGTTGTGAATGGGTATATTTGTCCCTGCAAAATGTCATTCTTCTGAGTTCACCTTGGCCAATTGAAAGGGTGACAGCCATCCCTCACCTGCTGTTTACTCTCCATACGCCCTCCCAACAACTCAGATCTGAAAATCAATTCCTTCTAATAGTGCAAATACCCAATCTAGCAATTGGTCAAGCACTCTACTCATGTACCATTGCTAAAACTTGGAATTCCCTATCCAGCTCTATCAGAACTATTTCCAATTACATATACTTCAAAAAGTCTCTAAAACAGCATCTCTTAGCCCTATGACACTGTACATGTGACTACGACTACAGAGCATCTTCACCCACCTGATCTCACTAACTTTTTTCTCCCCTCTGCTTAACAGCTATGCAACTATCTCTTGCTGTCTTCACTCTACAGTATCCAAAGCAGATGATATATTGTACTTTGTATATTTTGTATATAATGTATACTACCTTTGTTATTCTAGCTAGAAATTTATAATAAGATTGTATGTCTGTTTTTTAAGTTGTTATCTCTCTATTTATGTAGAAAATGTGATTGCATTTAAATTTCTTTTGTATGTGGAGCTTTTCTCCTCAGGTCTCCACTGAAAATGGGCACTTTTTGGCCCAGTGGACCATCCCGTTAAACAAATGCAAATAAATAAATAATAAATATTGTTCCCAACCTATACTGCACACTGTACACATTCCCCTTCATTTATTTGTGCAAGTTCTTGTTTCTGCCCAAAATTTGAACAGCTGTTTTGTAAAGGTGAAACTTCATCAGAGACCCAAAATGTGCTTGTTGAAATAGCTTTCCATCTGAAGTTCTGAACATATAAATATTGCCTGAGATAAAATGCTTCTTGACTATTGTGGTGGACACATATTAATAAGAACATAGTTTTTAAATATAGTACCATATCCCTTTCAGTTGAGGATGAGCCATACAGGTTTCCACGAGCATGACGCCACTTGATTTTGTTTTCTCTCTCAGTCTCATGTGCATATTATTAACTGGTGTCCAGTTGTTAAGACTGTCAGAGCAGAGACAGTCAACGACATTTTGAAGTGTTTCATCATGCTTGTTAAACTTACAGCAAAGAATAAACAAAACTTTCTTTCAATGAGTTTGTCTTATGGGTTCTGTATACCATGATTTTTTTACACTTGCATTTAGATGAAGAAGACAGAAACTTGTTTCGTAGAGTAGACTTGGGGATCTGTCAAATTCAGAAGAATCAGCAGAAAAGCTAATATTTGTTTTAAAGTAGGACTCAGAACAGAAGTGGAACTTGGATGCAAAGTGTGAAATGGAGCATTCAGAAACGCGATCTCTGGTAGATGTTATGAATCTATTATTTATGGAAAGGATGGAAATAGGTCACACTCACATCCATCGGCGTGAATAGTTTTAAGCATTCATCATACTGTAATGTTTTTTTCCACTCCACTTGTTGCTTCATGTTAAAGGAATGAAAATAAATAAATAAAAGACGTGTATGCACCCCCCACCAAAAAAAAATGCCATGGAACTTGCTTGTCTACGACTAATTATTGTTAAAAGTAAAACAAGTAACCTGTCCAAATGTAAAATTCAGAATTAATTTGGTGTATACAACAAACCCGTGATGTCAGTATTTGTTGTGAGGAGATGACTATGAAGTGATTGGAACTGCAACTGCCAGTATCTTACTATAAGATGCAGTGTGGCTCCTTTTTCAGCTATGTTGCATTCACATGATGTGTTTTATATAATTTCCAGTGTTATAACAACCTGTGTAATATAATAAATTATGCATCTATTTATTATCCTTATATACAGAAGTCAATCTTGAAATGTTTAGGCAGACAGTGTCTGCTTTCTATACATTATCACAGAATGATTCTTGGGCTGTTCCATGCATTAGTCTGAATTTCCAACAAGTACTACTACAGTAAACAGGCTAACAGCCAAGTTACCAGTTCAAGCTAGATATTTTTTTAAATATCCTTACACACAAACTACTACATGAAAACTGCCACCCACCCACTCTAATACAATCTAAGAGGAATCAGAACAACCTCCAAATCTACAGAATGTTCTAGTTATATTTCCTGTTTAATATTTTTGTCTCTTCTTTAATTTGCGTTTGAATGTTGGTAGCCCACAATTCCACTGGAATGAACAGAGTTGCATAATTATGTATGCAAATTTTATATTAATAGTTGTCCCAATTTTGGGCATGTTGTACCTACTTTTTATGGGCCTTTGTCCAGATTTTTGATGTTTCCAGGTTGAGAGGTATGCCCTCATACATATAATTCATATCAGCTCCAATGCTATGCATAGTTATTGTTATTTAAAATTAAGTATAAATTGTTATAAGTAATATCTAATATAATGTGAAATGGAGCAACAGTAAAAATGTCTGAATTTCCCTGTGTTAGAACACAGGACCATGTGTATGGCAGGCCTACACTTACACCTGTTACTACAGGAATATTGAAATAACAATTGGATAGTTTCTTGTTCATTACTATAAACTGAACTGTCACAACAGTAAAAATATTTTGTACTTTCTGTATTAGAATCTAGAACCATCTGTATTACAGCCCTACACTTACACCTACTGCCACAAGAATAGTTAAACAACAGTTGGATAGTTCCCTATTCATTATTAACTTCTGTGTGTTAACTGCTGTGCAAAACTACTTACCATGTTTGTGCAGTGCATGACACACAGTTGATACAATGTATCCATTTTGAAATTGTCTGCTTCCTCTCTGCAGGTGTTCGATGGCTGCAGGTATTGGAGTAGCTTGCTGATTTTGTAACTATGTACTACCTTATTCATAAAATGTAGCAAGGAGTGTTGCTAAACTGTAGTAAAGAGCTCCTTGTTACATTTCAGAAGAAACAATGACTGCCACGTAAGCAGCTGTGATTGCAAACATGGCTGATTGAATGTTCATCACCAAGACTAAACCACCAATCACTTCCCTTAACAGCTTGCACTCAAATCAGCTCCTTTCTTGTCCCAACCTTGTTATGACTTTGTTTTCTATTATCAAAGTGTATTTTCCTCTATATTAAATGACCCCCCCCCCATATTGCCATATGTAAAAACCATGACATTGCTTTTTCTTCTCTACTGGTAGATTTCTACATAGTTCCGTTTTCTCAGTATTTACCATGTTAAGTGTGAATGAAATCTCATTATACTTTAGGAATTTTTGTTTGGCCAACACACTTTATTTATTTATTAATTTATTTATGGGCCAAGGTAAAAAAAAACACAAAATAAGATATGTGTAGTTTTTTTTTCTGTTATAAACCTAATTAGTCTTTGGGAATTTATAGATTTTTTTCCTGAGTACTGTTACAGCTGTTTCTTTCCCTCCCCTGAGGCATAAACCTATTGAACCTTTGGGAAATTCACATTTTTTTTTTAATTTTTGTGGTCTTAGAATGAAGAAACCTGAAAGCAGTGACAAAAGCAGACTAACTTAAGGAACTAAGTGGTTCCCATATTTTCAGAAGAACATGAAATTTTAACACAATTTTGCAGCAGAAGAAACTGATTATAGCAATGTGTTTAAAACATGGCAAGGAGCCCAAACCAAAGAGTGTCTCTATATGATTAAGACACTTTGTCCTGTGATTCTCAAACTTAGCACAAGTTCTTTGTTTTGACATTTAATGTAAATGCAAATAAGATGTGACATAGGAAAGTAGGGCAAGATAATTTGGGTCCATATTACAAGATCGAATGCTTAGGTGATCGAATACCTAAACATCGAACTTGTAGTATTGAAAGCAAAAAACAGCGAATGGCCAATTTAATGCAGGGAAATATTTCCCTTGTCCGTTCACCATATTTTGCCATTTTGTCTACTGTAGAGCGATCTCAGAGTTGGTATATTTAGTTAGGGGGGTGTGGGGGGCATCCCCCCACATCAGGGGGTATTGGGGGTGAAGCCCCCACTTAGTTTGGGTGTAAAGTTATTTTTTTTCCATGGCTGACCGACATGTTTTCCTGAGCCGTTCGACATTTTTGGGCTCGATATTACACGTTTGATGTTTAGGTGTTTGATCACCTAAGCATTCGATCTTGTAATATAGATGCGATAATTCCATCTTCTAAGGACCCAGACTGCATTATGGGAAAATGGGAGTCAAAAAAATGTCATCAGTTTGTCTGGACAATCAAGGCTTTTTGGGTTAGAACAAAATCAAAATTAGTAATGACTACATGGAGTGCCATAGGGAGGAATAAGTATAGCTATTACAATATAATAATATAAGATTAAAAAAAAAAATATATATATATATGTATATATATATATATATATATATATATATATATATATATATATATATATATATATATATATATATATATATATCCGAGTGGACTTTTAAATAGTAAGATGGTAATTTACATTAAGGATAGTGCAAGACATATTTCAATTAAATAAAGTTTGTTTTTACTGGCCCTGTGGTGTAGAAGAATTAAGAGCAGTGGCGACATGCGTGAATGGACCTTCCTTCATTGAAGGTTGTGCGTTAGGCCCGGCAAGCCAGCATGTAAAACTCTACTGCCAATCATTAGCTGACTGGAGTGTTCTGTGCTACGACCCCCCCGGAAAAAAAGACACAAACAAACTAAGGAAAATGAAGACAGGGAAAGCAGCAGGCACAGATGAAGTCACTGCAGATATGATCAAGGTGTTGAGTAAATTAGGGGAGAAATGGCTCCAGAGGGTACTCATAGCAGTATGGGGAGAAAGACATATCCCAGATGATTGGAGAATAAGCATTGTAGTGCCAGTGTAAAAGAACAAAGGGGACATTCACAAGCGTGGGCAGTATAGAGGTATCAAACTCCTGTTGCACTGCATGAAAGTTTTGGAGAGGGTGACTGATAAATGAATACATGCAGCAGTAGATAAACAGTTTGGATTCATATCAGGATGCAACACAACTGACCCATTGTTTGCAGTGAAACAGATAGTTGAGAAGAAGCTACAGATGAGGATGGAGTCCAACTAGACTTTTGCAGACCTGAAGAGAAAGTCCCAGGAAAACTGATTTGGGCAGTCCTGTGATGATTCAATGTCTCAGAAGCTTTGATAGAATTAATGCAGGCTATGCATAAATCCTCAATGACACAAGAATGAACAGCGTTCAGACTCAAAGAAGGGTTCCCAGTGGGAGTGGACATGCACCAGAGCTCAGCTCTTACCCCACTGCTGTTCACACCAGTGAGACTACCTTGACAAACAAGTCAGAGGAGACAGCTCAACAAAGCTGTTGTATGCAGATGATGTGGCAATACAGGCAAGCCCTGAACAAAAACTTCAGCAAACGATAGGGGAATGGAATGCAAAGGTGAAGGCTCACTGGATGAAATTGAGTACAGATAAGATAAGACAGTTATAACGGCAGCAAATGGGTGAAATCATCAGAAGACAAGAACTGAGCTAGATGGGAAAATAGTGGAATGGGTTTACAGCTTCAAGGATCTGGAAAGGGTAGTTGATGAGAAGGGAAGACTGAATGAAGAGGTCAAAGCTAGAATCAGAGGGGCTGCAGCCAGCTAGCAAAGATTTTCAGGGATAGTGTGTGAAAGAAGAATGGTAAAGAAGATGCAAAATGTAATGTGTCCAAAATAGTAGTGTGACCAGTACTACTGTATGATACAGAACCTGGGCAGTGAAGGCAGGGCAGCTGAGGGAGGTACAGGTCATGGCAATGAAGTCACTGAGACTGGTGGTAGGATGCATACTGTGGGACAGATGAAGAAATAAGAACATCAGAGTAAAAGCCTGAGTAGCTTCAATTGCAGAGAAGCTCAAAGAAAACAGATTACAGAGGGTTGGGCACATGTGTAGAAAAGCAGAAGACAATCTGGTGAACAAGATTTGGGACAGACTAGAAGAAAGCAGGAGTAATTGTGAGCCTCCAGCTAAAAGATGGCTGGATTGTGTGAGAGAAGACCTATGACAATCAGGCATAGTATTGAAGAAAGACAGTGACATTGAATTACAAGAGATGGCGATGGTTGATCTGACACCCTGGGCCCAAGTAGAAAATGATAAAAAGGGAATAGAAGAAAATGAAGACAAAAGACAGCAAAGTAATGGGATCGATTCCAGCCACAACTCCAGATTCCTCACTGTCCCATTAAAAGACAGACCCTAAAGAACAGTCCTAGATCGATGTCTCTTCAACCTATTTTTACAATAAAGAAGCTCAGTATGCAGATTCTCAAAATGTGTCTACTCCAAATGAGGCAAAACTCCTTTAAAGGCAAGCTAGAAATGGAAGATGCTTACATACATACATATTCCAATTAAGCCTTATCAAAGGGAGTTATTTTATATTTTTAAGTAGCTATCTGTTACATTTCACGCTGCAGCTCTGCCATTTGGGCAATCAACAGTTCAAGAAGTGTCTACAGAAAGCTATGACACAGCGCCCATCTAGCTTCTCAATCAATGAGCAGCTCTAATAAAGAACTTCAAGATAAGGCTAGAATGATGTCCGGAGTCTTCACTTAATGGCGCTAATAGTTTTGGCAAACTTGTTTCTAAATGTTTTTAATATACTACTGAGAATCCTGGCAAAGTATTTTCTAGATGCTTTTTGATATGCTACTAAAAATTCTTTGTCACTTGAATGCAACTAACTCATTATAAGCTAATTTAGCAGAAAGATCAACAGCTTGCATTTCTGCTACTATAACCCCTAGAGCCGAGACTTTAGGGCCATCTTTGTTGTTTCTCTGCAGTTTATGAGCCTAACAATACCCACACAAGGCAAAGCTAGGCTTGTTATATTTTTCCCAATGAACTCTTCAAACTGTGGTTTCTATTTTCGGATTTCTTGTCAAAAACACAGAGAGTATAACTGATGCATGAAGTATTATTATCTGTGCACTATGCCACGTGGTACATGATTTACTGCCACTGCTCATCAGACATTCCTTTAGTTTCTTATTGCAGAACAGGTACTCATGATATTTTTTGTAAAACTTACACCTGAGTGCTTACTGACTGCTGTTCATTGATAGCATAAGGCATGATATAAGGACCAATCAAATCTTTAACTGTTTTGCACAAAACATTTTGCAGATGTGGTGTGCCAAATTATGCACATACTGAATGTCCTGAATTGATGCAATTAATAAAAAGTGTTATTTCTGTACTTAACATGACTTCATACCTTGCGAGTGAATGAAACCATATCATGCTGCTTTTTTATATTAAGCAATGTTTCCACATTTTGAACTATTTTTTCTGTTAATGTACCACTTATCAGATTATTTCATTTTATCAAACACAATCATTTGTAGTCTCAAAGACAAAAATCATCATAATTTCTGCAGTAGTGAGGGTGAAGCAGCATCAGTGTTTGTTTATATGGCAGGATACTCCTTTTAATCTTTAATTTTCTTACTAGCGTTTCCCTGTAAACTTGTGTATTACTACATTTAAGTTATAGGTAAGTGCAAGTTGTAATAATGGTATTGCATAGAGCATTAATGGTATTAATCATTGCAATCCTGTGTTACGACACACAGATTTCTTTCCACAGTTCAATGATGTTTTAAGCAGTACCATTACAGCAATGAAATGCACCTAAGTCCCCTCCTTTTCTTTTTTATAAACTTTATTTAATACGTTATTTCTCTTTGAGTTATACATTAACATGTGTGTGGTGGTCAAATTGTAATTAACAGAAATGTCACACAAATCACAGTAGGTAAAAGTCAAATGTGTTACACACATCTCTTAAAGACAAACTAGGTGATGGTGCATGTGATTTGGAAGAAGTGCTATTATAAGCACTGGATGGTGAGGTGGTCCGATATCTTCACATACTTGATGCAGATGATCCTGCAGAAACCAATCTGACAATACTGTGAGACCTTGACCAGGACCTCAAATGAGAGGTTCTGTTAACAGTAGATGAACACTAAATTGGCCTGCATGAAGTCTGTTGTGCTTGGTCCCCCACTAATTATAGTACTTTATTAAAAAGCACCTGTAGTCTCATGTGTTGTTCCCCCCTTATGTGTGGATAGAACCCCATCTTCTTCCTCTTCCAAGACTGACTCCTACTTGAGTCTGGTAAGTCTTAACTAGTGTATGAATGGAGGTGGCCACAGATGCTATCATACTATGCTTGTGTGATCTTGGCATTTTCCCTACTCTCTGCCATATCCATGTAGTGCTGGAAATCCTCATGTATACCCTGGAGGCTTCTGACCATTTCCAGCTGACTCTCTCTCTGGCAGTGCTCTGAGACCTAACAGTTTCATGGCACAATTGATGCTGGGCACTCACTCCTTTATGTGTTTCCAGGGGAAGCTGTGACAAATTCCTGCACCAAGAGCCCTGTTATAAAGGTGTCACTGTGGACACTGTTACCTCTGAATTTCGGCCATCATCCTGAAAGTGTTTGGGTTCGGAGATACTGGTGTAGAGGTGCCTGGGTTTTCTGTACAAGCTGTACAAGCATGAGTGTAATGTCTGAATGTTCTTGATGCTGTAATGCACTGTCACTTTCTGCAGAGTTATTAATATGTTGTGGAGTGTGAGATCCTGCCATTAAACACGGGGACTGCATGCCACTTTTCTTAGTCTGCCTCATAAATATAACTATGTTATCATCACCATAATCATCATCATCATCATCTTCAACAGCCATTCTGCTGCCGGTATCCTCCAAATTTATTTGTGTAGTGAAACTATTTGTTTTCACTGCTGACCCTGTAAAAAATTGTTTGAAAACATAAGCAACAAAGAAGTAGCATACACAAATGTATGCTGAGTAAGGAGGTGCAGGGGACACTTGCCATGCACACTGTCTTCATTGTTATTCATTACAGGTGTGGAAAGTTCACCTGTTAGTAATTGTCATGTGTATAATGTAATTATACCAGCCATCCATCCACAGCCCCTCTTACCATGTTTTGCATATGGGGGCGGGGTGTCTTCTCAATATAAGTATATATTACTGTTTTTAAACCAGCCTTCCTGAGCAGATGTGTGTTGCTGCTGCAGATGGTAATAACCAGTGTCTATGCCACATCTGATTATTCTAGTGCCATCATCTTCTGTGTAACAGTCATTCCCATGAATGGAGAGAAAGTATTCTTCATCTGATGTTAAAGGGATACGTTTTGGAGGCCTCCTCAGTACTAGTATGGGCAACAGCACTCTGCCTTGCCTTGGCTCTAGCATGTCCTACCATATCATTTGCCCCCTTCTTGCACTGTGTTAATGTACAGTTCCTTCCAGACTGCATTAATGTGCATTACAGCTTAATTGCAGGTTTTTGCCCTCTTGACTTGCTGGGCTCTCTTTACCAAAATGACGTTTGCCATATGTCGTAAGGGCTGACATGAGTATGCAGTCTTCCTCATGTCTGAAGTTGTCCTTTCTCTGCCTTGATCCCTTGATTTACATCATTACTGCACATAGAAAGTATGACACAGCTATACACAAAAAACTTTTGATGTCATCATCACTTAAACAACATAGCAATAAAAGCATGTCTGGCATCCTCATTAAAAAGGGGCCAGAAACCCCTTGCAGAGTCTTAGATCAGCCAAGTAAAGTTGTGCTGAAGTAGTGTTTGTACTATCATGAATGCATTCACATTAGTAAGGCAGTTTGTTAACAGACCCAGCCTTCCCTAGCCCTTACCACTGTGTTGTATTCATGATACTGTCATTTTTTTCTTTAGAAGTGATACTCCAAAATCTCCCAGTAAAGACACAGGTATGTTGAACCAACGAAATACCCTTTCCATTTCAGTACTTCACAAGTAAATCACTGCATTTCTACCATGTATGCACAATCACTAAATGACACCAAAGTAAGTTATATTTTCTTAATGATCACTGATCATGTCCACTGCTGCAATAATGATTTTCCATTTACAACTGACAGCTTTACAGAATTGACTGAAACCATTGTAATATGTCCATCATATCAGTAAAGCAAGCTTTTCTTGAATTGAGATCAATAATATTATGCTGTTTGAACTGTTTCATATTAATTTACAATATTTCTATTATTTTTTCTTACTTTAAAATGTTTTCAGTTTCCTAAGTCATTTTCTACCTAAATCAAGTAATATCAAGTTAATACAACAGTGTTAAACTTATTCAACTAAGTTCAGAGTTATTTATATGTATGTGTGAAAATTAAGCCCTTTTACATTTATGAATCACAGTAATAAGCTGCCTGTAACTATGTCTCTTCACTTGTGAACGCAATATCAGGTTCACATAAACATGCTAGTGACAATGGTGGAGTCTGCAACACTTCTCAGCAGTCCCCAGAATGCTGTGGGAATGTGCAGACAGCCTCAGTTAGGCTCTAACCTGACTTTGTTTAGAAAAGGCAAAATGGGGTCATTTGCAGATGAGTTTGCATAGCCATAAAGTATCATCCGTGACCATCTAATATCATCTGGTGCACCTTATCCCCTCAAAGCACTCAACATTTACTCATAGTTGGTACTCACACACACAAGAATATTTATTTATGCAAAAGGCGCCCCCCCCCCCAAAAAAAAAAAAAACAATAATAATACTGATGCTATACTGCATGAAGAATGTATAATGATATTCAAGTGTAATATTCCAAAATGGTAGGAAAAACAAAACAAAAAAAAAAAAATTAAGATAAAAAAAAAGGATGATTTCATTAATGACTTTTATCAACCATATAAATACAATGTGATTGTATTCCTTGAAAAAAAACATGTGGATGACAAACATTTTTGGACAAACCAAACCTGTTAATAATAATAATAATAATAATAATAATAATAATAATAATAATAATAATAATAATGCCTGTACTGCATAACTGAGTTTGGTTATGGTGATGTCATACTACAGAGGGGGTAGTTCTAAACCTGTGAACCACAACCCTGATCATACTTTCTTCATTCTGATACTGGTGCTTTGAATATTGACAGTACCTGTGAAGGCATGAGGGTGCACTCTGGGCTGATCAGATAAAGAGATCAAGATAATGCTCTACCTTCTGAGCAATTCACACCCAGATAAGATCCAGGCATGCATTAGTCTGACTGGAAAAAGAGCTACATTTTGGGTGTGCACCCCTCGTTCCCTTACAGGGATCACCTGATCTGGACCCCAGTGCAGATACAGATACAATGATCTACGGAAATGTAGACCAACCAGCTAGTTGAGTGGGTTGACCAGTAAATGATGAGAATGCCATAGTTTTAACAGTATTTGTAAGGAATAGTAATACAATGACTGAACTACTTTCAGTACTATGTTGCAACAAACTCCATATCAGGCACAAAAATGAAATGTATTATCATTTATTATGTTACTATCAGTATAATACAAATGTAAACCCCGCCAAGGCGTGATAGAAATGTACCCATTCTTCCTGTGTATGCATAAGCATTTTCCATATCATTGTTCCCATGAATACAGAAGTACTTAATCATATTATTCTTCCCATGTATGCATAATCACATGGCATACATTTTGTTTTAGTTCAATAAAGATTAAAAATAAAATTGATTGATAATAATAATAATAATAAACTGAATGATGTGTATCATTATGTGTAAGTTTATTGTATTTCTTCTTTTTCCTCCATTCTCTCTTTTTCTTATCTTAATTATATATTCCTCTCCTTCTTCATTTTTGTATCTCTCCCATTTCTGTTTATTTTTTTACAAATCCAAATTTTAATGAAGCAGCTCAGCTGTGTGCCTCTCAGGTTAGGGAGCACACACCCTATGCTTGACCAGAGACATCTTCATAGGAACAGAGAGGGTGGCACTTATCCTCTAAGCATCCTGGCATGTGGCAACCTCACAAGCCTCAGTTAATGGAGGCTTCAGGACTATGTTGAAGACGTAGTGGTAATGGACAGATGTCTCCAACCAACTGAAGCTTCTCTACAGTGGGTGGAAGGCTTGCACCCCCAGTCAGTGCTGACCACTGTGCCACCACAGGCCCCTGCCATCTCAACACCAGTGTCTTCCACTGCAGCACCATCCAGCAGTGGAAAACTTGAGGCCTTGAGGACTAGAAACTTTTGTTTGACTGGACTCCTCTTCACCCACTTCCTTCCCTTATGCACTCTCATACACCCTTTTTCCTACTACTTCCCACCCCACCCTCTTATGTAAAAACATTTGGAAATATTGGAGGGGGTCTATCCACTGACAAAAACATAGTACCTCTCCTCTCTCACCTCCTCCACCACAACCCTTTTGATGTGTTTCTTCTGTATTTCCCTCTTTGTTGTGTCTCTATTTTCATAATCTTTTCTGTCTTCCCCTTTCCACTCTTTAATGAAAACAACAGGATGTCCACATAAGGGTACCACTATATAAAACATATTGAAACCCTTTATTTTTTTACAATATTATTAATTAAAGCTGTGGAGTCTGCAGCTTGTCTTGTCTTTTAAGCTGTGACTGCTCACAGCCACAGTCATTAGCAGCAGTATCTGAGTATATGTGAACTCAAACAAAGCCTACAGCTTTCACTTAGGCCTTCACATATACTTAACACTT
The DNA here is from genome assembly GCF_019279795.1 of Protopterus annectens. NCBI lineage: Eukaryota > Metazoa > Chordata > Ceratodontiformes > Protopteridae > Protopterus > Protopterus annectens. The sequence goes on along the minus strand of NC_056736.1, from coordinate 465,644,619 downwards.
ATCTTCAGGTACTTTATGCTTTTTCTGAAGTAGGACTGTTTATGAAAATGCCTTCACATTTGCTTAGTCAACATGAATAACTTGTGCCTAGTGAATCTGCATATAGGTGAAGTGTTGCTCTTTGCATTTAACTACTAAGCATGTGCAAAACCTAAGACTATGAATAGCACTGTTACAGGTTCATAGGTTCATAGGTATATACTAGGCTAATGACAACCAGCAATAAACCCAGCAACCCAATACAATTGCACTCCCTGGTAATGTGCATCTTAATTGAGTGGTATGTTTGTTAGAAGGTTGCTAAAAAGTCATGTGGAGGGTATGTTAGCTAGGGAATGTTTACTGTTGATCTGAGTCTGTAACAGACATGATGGCCAGCCCAGGGATGAATTTATAATTAGCTGTCCGATGTTAGTTAGGGAATGTTTACTGTCAGCATCTATCTTTAAGAGACATGGGGGCCAGCCTGGGGATTAATTTGCAATTTCCCATTCAATGGTCAATGTGGTGAGGGATGGGCTCTGCTTCACATGGATAGGAAGCCTATTCCGGAGCATGTACACTGACTAAGACCTGGTTCAATGCTCCAGAGTGCACCCCTGCATTACCAGGCTATAACTCATACCATACTTTTCGGCCATCTAACCTGGACTGGAACACCAAAGGCAGAGGTGTGTCCATATTCATTAAGGATATTCACACCTCCAGGCTAGTTGCTTAGCATAATGCATCCAAGGTTCTCCAAGTGCAACTAACTCTGGGCAAAACTGCAATCCAAATTGTAGCTTGCTACAGCTCCCCCACCATGCCCTATGGTTCCCACTCCTATTTTCTTGATATACTGAAAAATATTAGGGTTCTACCAAACACCCAAATAATGGGCAATTTCAACTACCCCACCATTAACTGGGAAAACTACTCATGTACAACTCCTTTGCTCAACACTTTCTGGAATTCATAAATTCCGATGCCCTGGTTCAACTTATCCACACCTCTACCAGGGGCAACAATATCCTAGACCTAGTCATTACCAACATGAGTGACCAGTGTTCCACACCTGAAGTCAACTCCTTGTTGGTCAGATCCGACCACAAGCTAATCACCCTAGATATCTACACCCCAACCCCCATTAAGCAAACCACGGTAAAAAAGTTCTCCAAAGCCAACTTCATGCTTTTTAAGACATAAGTGGCGAACTTCATGACACCCATGCAGGTGGACAATACAGTTATGACTGCTGAATCCTACACAGATGCACTCTATAAGCACTTACACGAGTGCATGGATCGTGCTATCCCAAACAGAACCAAGACATTATCCTCCAAAAAAAGGAAGCCAATCTGGTGGTCCCCTGCCATAAACAAACTCTACAACAGAAGGAAGAAACTGTTGCAAAAGAGAGTAAAATCCCATGAGTGGAGGAGCTCCCTGGTCAGCCTCAGTAAGAAGCTATGATCCCTTATAAGATCCCCCAAAGCTAGCTACAAAAACAAAATTGCCACTGATTCTAAGTACAACCACAAAGCATTCTATAGCAATGTCAAGAATCTCGATGGCAACACCCAGATCTGCTCTGAGTTGCAGCACAATGGCACATAAATTACAGAACCAACTGATATTGCCAACATCCTGGCAGATAGGTTCAGTGCTAATTTTACCCCCCTCTCACCCTCTAAAGGGCTCATATCTATACAGGAAGAATGCATAGTCCCTGTAATCACAACTACGCAGGTAAAAGCTGCACTCTCTAAAGCCAAAAACACAGCAACCATGGGACTGGACAACATCCCAGGCTGCGTTTTACATGAACTTCAGAATGAACTGGCTCCCCACCTAAGCACCATATTCAATCATAGCCTCACATCAGGCTTTGTGCCCACTGAATGGCACGCAGCAACAGTTATCCCACTCCAGAAAGGGGGAGCCATCACTGATCCTGGGATCTATCGCCCTATTAGCCTGACAAGCCTGGTCTGTAAGGCTATGGAACGTATCATCATGGAACTCATAAACAAAGACATTGGTAACCTCCAAACTCTGGACCCCACCCAGTTCGGGTTTGTGAAAGGCAGATCATGCCTCCTGTACCTGATCGACTTCTTTGAGGCAGTCACTAAAGCTGTAGACAAGGGTAAGATGGTTCACACAGCTCATCTTGACCTCGCCAAGGCTTTCGACACCATCCCCCATTCTGGAATTATAGATAAACTCACTAAACTAGGTATAAATCCTTACGTCACGAGATGGGTTTCCAGCTTGCTCACTGACAGAACCCACACTGTAAAAGTTCCAGACTCCAAATCTGATTTTGAACCAGTGACAAGTGGAGTACCACAGGGTTCAGGCCTGGGACCTCTCCATCTACTTCTCTGAAGTACAGACTAACACAGAAGGCCTTTGGCTAACGAAGTTCGCAGATGACTACAGACTAGGAGCCATAGTCGAGTCCCCAAATGATGTTGACATCCCACAGAATGGCCTCACTGAGACAGATGCCTGGTGTCAGAGCCATGGTCTCAAGCTCAATGCCAAAAAGTGCATTGTCATCCCCTTTGTTAAAAACTCTGTACCCATGAACTACCACATAGGCGGCAGTCTACTTAATGCTTAATGTGTGATAAGAGACCTTGGGACCCAGGTGGACAGTAGTCTCTCCTTTGATTATCACAGCACCACAGTAGTCATGAAATCCTTCTATGTGGTACACCTCATCACAAAAGGGTTCTCATCCAGGAAAAAAGTGGTCATTGTTCCCCTCTACTCGACACTCATTAGACCCACTATAGAGTACAATGCCCCTTTTGGAATGTACCTCACAAGACATCTGCAACAGCTGGAAAGGCCACAGAAGTACCTCACAAAGAGGATTACTGGCCTCAAACAGATGACCTACACTAACCATCTCAGAAAACTCCAGCTTTACTCCATAGCATATTGCCTACTCTGAAGTGATCTCTGCCTAACATATAAAGCTATGACAAACCCAGAGCTGTTGGACATGTTGCACCTAAAGAAATCCCAATCCCTCCGAGCTACACGCTCTAGGGACCTAAACCTTGTCACCACAATAAACAGGACATGCTGGAGGGATAGATTCCTGTCCCAGAGACTTCCCATACTCTGGAACAAGCTACCCATCTATGTCAAGCAAAGTTCCTCATTAGCACTCTTCAAGAAAAATCTTGATTAGTGGATAGGAAAAAAGAAATACACCCTGGGGATCACTTCTGTGGCTCTGCTCGACAGGGGCACAGGAAAATAACTTTCTTGGGTGACGTAAGCCAGGGAACCTTGTTGGTTAGGCTTACTTGGGCCCTTGGATCAATAGCCTAGTACCTACCTATGAACCTATGAACCTATGAGGATCCTTTGAGTCACATGCCTGTCTTACCAGCATGTTCTATTGATTATGTCATAAGCAAAGTTCAGATCTCCAGATCTAGTGTTTCTGGTACTGGTCATTTTGCAGATGTGCAAAAGTTTTAGCAGAGCTGGATCTAAGAATGCTTTATATGCCAAGCAAAGATTGCTTCTCAACAACCTGTAGGAAATTGAGTATAGAGACAGGGTCTAAAGCAATCTGTATAGAACAGTGTGTTAATTAATGAATTAATGTATTTACTGATACTTGATTTTTGGGAATAGTCTGACTGGGTAGACGCCCGGTTAATACCCTGGATTCTCTTGATGATGAACATCTATGGGTGTTCCAACTGTTGCATATGCCTAGTCAGGTACATGCCAAAGGGGGCATTATATTCAGTGATGGGTCTGATAAGGGGCAAGTAGAGTGGTACTATAACTTCCTTGGATCTGGATGTCATACCCTTACTTATAAGTTGGGCAACACAGAATGATTTTTTTTTACTACCTTAGCTATGTGTTGGTCAAAGGTCAGATTGCTGTATGTATATATATATATATATATATATATATATATATATATATATATATATATATATATATATATATATACATATATATAGTTATGTGTGTGTAATTTGCCTGGGTAGGTGGGAAAATTCTTTGCACCGAGTTTTAATCTGTGACTTTAGCACCAGTTATTTATCTGTGTTAGACCCTCTTGCAGGGTGTTAGTGTCATGGTGGAATTCAGGATAACTCCCAATTTGCAGTTGTTTGCCAACTTGGTGAGTTGGTAGCCCTCAACATTAGTCTTGACCTCTGAGAAGTAGATGCTGAACAGGAGTGGTTCCAGCAGGGAGTCCTGTGGTACTCCACTAGTGACCCCCCCCCCCTCTTGGTGGAGTTGGTCTTAGCAATCCTGACTTGGTTTCTATCTGTGACCCAGCTGGCAATCCAGTGAGTTATTTAGGGATTTATGCCTAGTTCAGTGTGATTGTTCACAATACCTGAGTGGGGTATTGTGTCAAATGCCTTTGCCGAGTCTAAGTAGGTGGTATGCAACATTTTCCCTTCATCCATTGCCTTGGCCATCTTTTCAAAGAGATCTACCACGTTAAGTCTGCATAACCTTCCTTCAACAAAACTAAATTGGGATGGGTCCAGTGTCTGTAGGTTGTTAATGTCTTTGTTGATCATTTCCTTGATAATTCATTCCATGGCTTTGCATATTAGACTAATCAGACTATGGGTCTGTAGTTTCCAGGGTCAGTTGATGGCCCACCCTTGTGAAGGGAAATAACTGTTGCCATCCTCCATTCACTTGGTATGTAGCTTGTTTTGAGGTTGCAGTTGAAAAATGACAAGAGGTCATGATAGGTCATCATTTTAGGCCATTTAGGACTCAACCTGGATATTGTCATCCCCCATTAAGGCTGTGTTCTTAGCCTGAATGAGTTCTGTTATGACCTGCTCCCTGTTAATAATTGCAGGGGTTATACTGGTAGGGATTTTACAAAGAGCGGCAGAGGGAGTGAAGGAAAAAAATAAGCTAAATTTGTCGGCCAGCAGATTCACTATGTCACTGTGCTCAGTGACGGTGGTACCATTTACTACCAGTTCAGCTCAGTGTTCAGGGTTACCTTTGAGGTTTCATACATAGCTGTAGAAGGTCTTGTAGTTGTATTTAGCCTGAGAAGCTATCTTGACCTTGTAATTGGCATTGTTAGATTTACTCAGTGCTCTTTGTTTTCTGTTTAGTTTTATTAGTGAGCTTTTGCAATTATGAGAGTTGCTCTTTCTGACCTTGGCCAACACTTTTTTTTTCCTTTTGTTATACACCCTATTAAGATTAGGATTCCACCAGTGAGGTTTGATTTGGGCTTACTTCTGATAGGTACAGCAGCCTTTATGTAGCCACTTACATGATCGTACAGTGTTTCAGTAAATAATTCTGCATAGCCTTTTGTGAACTCTTGGGTGGATGGGGCATTGGATTTTAAATAACGATCTCTTAATAGGATGTAGTTTGCTTTAGACTAGTTTCTAACTGTAACAGATTTTTTCTGGGTTTTCCAACTTGATTTTTATTTCTAATGAGATAACTTTGTGACTGGTGAGGACATAACATGGGAAGGTGGGATGGGCAGCACTCTCTCATATTGCTGGGAACAAGGTGCTGTAGGTTTTAACCTATGGATGAAGTAGGTGCTAGCTGATGAAGTGCATTTGTTTGTATAAAATCTAGGAAATGTTGTGCTTGCAAGTTGGTGGCTGCATATGTTTCCCAGTCTATAGATCAGTAGTTAAAGTTTCCCATAAACTGAGTGTTCGGTTATATGGAGATTGCCTCCAGTAGGTCTATATAACAGTTGTCAGATTCTTGAGACATACATGGTGACCTCTAGCATGCTAATAAGATATGGTAAGGGACTGTATCTTAGGTGATTTGCACATGGATGAGTATCATCCCATTTAACCAACCTTGAGGTATACTTGTTGCTAATGTAGATTGAGACCTATTTATATCACCTTGCCTGTGATATAAATAGGTCCTGCTGGAGAGATAGGTATGTATCGCAGAGAATGCTGTGTCTATGGAATAGGCCCCCATCCATGTGAAGCAGAGTTCCTCCATAACCCAATTCAAGTGCAACTTGTACAGTTGGATGGGAAACCAGAAATTCATCCCTGGTTTGGCACCTATGTCTCTAATGGACATAGGTAACCTGTAAATGGTTCATCTCCCAAACCCCTGCTTACACTTATCAAGGGTATCAGAACTTGTCAGAGATTTGGGATGCATGGCTAGGCTTAAAAAGGCCCTTGTGGTTGTTAGCCTAGTAAACACCTATGAACCTATGAGACACCTCCACCTTTAGCCCCTGTCTGAGTGGATGATGGTCTAAATGTTTGGAAGGCACCATAGCCTTGCACTGCAGGAGTACTTTTTGTGGCTTTAAGCCATGTCTCACTAATACCACAGATGTTTATATTCTCCAGAGTAAAGACAACTTGTAGGGTGTGGAATTTCTTGTTAAGGATGCTAGCATAATTTTTTTGGGTGTTACTTGCTATGTTGGTAGCTTTATCACTTTGGCATTGCCTAAAAAAAGCTCTAAGGGTGTGGATAGAATTTTAGCCAAAATCTCAAAGCTTTGGGGGGGAGGGTTCAGGCCATCACTGACAAAGCAATGTGGTCTGTTGACCATCTCCTCCCCGAAAGATATTGAATCCCCCTGGACTGCCACCACAAACTAAGCCAATTGTTAAAGTCAATCATTTTTGTTCATACTGTGGAACCATCCTTGGTGAAGAAAGAATGTTGCTTAATGCAAGGCACATACCGGACTGACACATATTCCGAGAGGTCCATAATGCCTCTCTTCATATAAGGCAGAGAGGTATGCTTCAGGTCATTTATGCCCACATGGACTAAGATAGAATCATACTGGTACCTGTGGTGCAATGACTGGAGTGCGTGTGTGTGTGTGTGTGTGTCACTTGGCAGATCCTGACTCCAGATAAGCAACTGACCTTAATGTTATCCTTGTCCAGTCTGGTAAGTAGAACATCTGTGTGTCATATAATGGAGTCCTCTATGATAAGACTCCTGGGTAAATTATTTGCTTGCCTTTTGAGCTTTGATTTTTGGGGCTCCATTGGGTGTAGGCTTATGTGTGATGTTTAATGTTGCTTTTGATATATGCATTAGAGATTGCAGTGGATAGGTGTTGTTTGCAGGCTTAGGAGGTCTTTAAGGTTTGGGGAGATTGCTTTTCAGTGCCTCAGCATAAGGTGGCCTATGTTTGAGGACACTATATGTGGCGGATGTAGTGTGTGTGTTCTTGACAACCTTGTTTGTATGCAAGATTTTTGCCTTCAAGGAAATTGTGTATACATCTTTCACATACTGTGTTGGTTTATTTAAGGATTAAAAGGTTGTCAGCAAACATCAGACAATTACTACATCGTGTTATTACACCCATATCTACCACGCTGGCTATGGAGACATTTGGAAATTGCATATACAAGTTGTCTGAGTCAGCATTAGGGTGATCTATTAGAGCTTGAGGACTGTGTTTTACAGAGATCTTCTAGAGTGGTCCAATGGATTAGTAACTATACAAATAAATGCTCTTCATCAGTTAGTGCCCACTTCAACCAGAGGTTCAAAACTACCAGGCCTTGTTCCCAACAATATGAGAGAGTACTGCCCAGCCCACTCCTATGTTATGTCCTCAAACAGCATGAGGGTCTCCTGTTCCAGGGATCTGAACTTAGTCATTGTGCCAAACAGAGCATGCTGGAGAGACAGATATATGTCCCAGAGATTGTCATTTTTTTGGAATCAGCTTCATATTCATGTGAAGCAGAGTCCCCTCCCTGGCCCTCTTTAAGGCCAGTCTGGATCGATGGATGCAGAACCATAAATTCACATCTGGGGTGGTGCCTATGTCTCCTACAGATATGGACAGTCTGTAAAATCTAAAAATATCAAGGAATAGGCACAAACCCATGCCTTCCTCCTGCCCCTGAGCTGCTCGGAGGAAGGAAGCTGATCTGTGATATATAACATTAAGTATCCTGTTTTCTTGCTTATTTTTACGAGTTATTTATAGCACTTTTATTGTCTGCATATAGATTTCTAGCTAGTTTCACTGTGGGTGAGGTATTAACTATAAATTTTCTACAATTGTTAAGCATCTGGTTGGGTTTGTTTGTACTGATTTCCTGTTAAGGAGTGTATCATATAACTTGTTTGCAGTTAAAAGCATTCTCATTTCTGCAGTTTTTTCTACCTAAGTAATGTGGGTAGTGTAGCATTGTCCATATTCAGGCTTGTGTTTTGGGCCTAGTTGTTTGTTAGTAGAGGCTGTGTGTCCGAACACATTACAGGCCATCGTAGTTTACCCAAAGCCATTATAACATTTCACTGAGAGTGAATTGTTTATGGTCATTGGCTGATTGGGGTTGCCTGGACTACGGCTTGGAGTTAGTGCCTCATTGGTTCTTTCAAGCCTTTTTTTTAAAGTTGTTTCAGGTTTCAACTTTGTTACTTAAGAATTTAACTTGTGAGTGTTTCTTCCATTTCACACTGAGCTACTCAGAGGAAGGAAGCTGATCTTTGATATATAACATTAAGTATCCTGCTTTCTTGCTTATTTTTACGAGTTACTTATAGCACTTTTATTCTCTGCATATACATTTCTAGCTAGTTTCACTGTGTGCGAGGTATTAACTAGAAATTTTCTACAATTGTTAAGCATCTGGTTGGGTTTGTTTGTTCTGATTTCCTGCTAAGGAGTGTATCATATAATTTGTATGCAGTTAAAAGCATTCTCATTTCTGCAGTTTTTTTTCTACCTAAATAGTGTGGGTAGTGCAGCATTGTCCATATTCAGGCTTGTGTTTTGGGTCTAGTTGTTTGTTAGTAGAGGCTGTGTGTCTGAGCACATGTTGCAGGTCATCGTAGTTTAGCCAAAGCCAGTATAGCATTTCAGTGAGAGTGAATTGTTTATGGTCATTGGCTGATTGGGGTTGCCTGGACTATGGCTTGGAGTAAGAACCTCATTGGTTCTTTCAAGCTTTTTTTTAAAGTTGTTTCAGGTTTCAACTTTGTTACTTAAGAAGTTAACTTTTGAGTGTTTCTGCCATTTTACACTGAGCTACTTGGAGGAAGGAAGCTGATCTGTGATAAATAACATTAAGTATCCTGTTTTCTTGCTTATTTTTACAAGTTACTTATAGCACTTTTATTGTCTGCATATACATTTCTAGCTAGTTTCACTGTGTGTGAGGTATTAACTAGAAATTTTCTGCAATTGTTAAGCATCTGGTTGGGTTTGTTTGTTGTTACCCACCCTCCCTTCCTGTTGGTATCCTGTTTTTATACTTGATGGCTTTGCAGTTGCCCACCCCTACTGTAAATTTGCTCTGGGACACTCTTCCCAGTCTAGTGTCATTATCTCATTCTACCTAATCCAGGGAGAACATTTGAGAAGGCTAAACCACTTAGTTTCTGCTCCTCCTTTCCACCTTTCACTTTACAAAAAAAAAAAAAAAAAACATTGTGAGTCATCTAGTCCAGATACTGATTTGCTGTATCCAGGACTGTTTGTAAGCTTCTGAGCCCCCAAGCCTTTCTCTGTTGGAGGGAAGCCTTCTAGCTTAATTTTGTTTATTAGAACTAGCCAGTGTTCTAGTTTCAGCACACAAATCTGTTTCTTTGAGTTGTTCAGAACTCATTGTAAGCACTAAATAAGCTACAAATTACTACAGCACTCAACTTTTCTCACTTGTCTAGAGGAAAACAGTTTTTAGTACTTAATAAATAAGCACCTATCCAGGCATGTCTAAGGGTCAGCTCCCAGTGTTTTCTCCTGTCTACCTGATGAATTTGGGTATCTTGGGGCAATGCAGCAATTGCCTCATGTACACAGACAACCCTCTCCTCCTACCACCCAACACTACAACCTGTGAGAGATGCACTTATATAGCCAAACTGGAAATGAAGCTCTCTTCACCCAAGACTAGACTAGACAGTCAAGAGGAGAAGGTAAACACTTGCACCACACCACACTCATTACATAGTCCCTCAAAACCTACACCAGCAAAACACAGACATAGAAACACAAAACACACACCTACATTCATGGAGGCTCTCAATAAAAATGTACCCAAGCAACATGGACCTCCAAAGCAGAAACGCAAGCAACCTCCACCCCCCAACACAACCCAAATGACACATAGCTCACAAACTCAGTGTGCCACTCAATCACAGCCCATAAGTCATAACAACGTACCCAACATTCTAGTCATAGGTGACTCTATAGTCAGGCACACTGATGTTCCACTCACCAGGCTAAACAAGGAGAACGTTACTGTCAGCTGTCTGTCAGGTGCCAGGATCCACCACATAATGCACGCACTCAGGTCACTCCACGACAAGTACAAATATGATGCTGTCATTGTCCATGTTGGTGTGAATGACCTGAGACGTGCCTCCCTGGACTACATGAAAAGAGACATGGAGGAGCTGTCCGATCTTGTAGCCCAGGCAGGTATGACCCTTGCCCTGAGTAGCATCCTGCCATCACCCAGAATGATACCACAGTACAAGGACAAAATGATTGACTTCAATAATTGGCTAAGCTTCTGGTGTCATTCTAAGGGGATCCAGTATCTGTCTGCCTGGGATGACATGATTGACAAACCACGATGCTTTGCCAGGGATGGCCTGCACCTGTCGCACGTGGGATACCAGATATTGGCTAAGGCTCTTGCCACCCATATAGTGCCTTTTTAGGCAAGGTTCAAATGACAAATTTACCACCATAACAGGTACAAGCAAGCAAAATCTGAGGGTAATGCTACTTAATGCTAGAAGTCTAAACCTCAAAATGCACTCACTCAAGGCACTCCTTAAAGTGGAGAACATCGACATCTGTGCAGTGACAGAGACCTGGTTCAAGGCTCCAGAGAGCACTCCTGCATTATCAGGCTATAATTCATACGATACCTTTCGGCCACCTAACCTGGACCAAAACACTAAAGGTGGAGGCGTGTCCATATTCATTTAGGATATCCACAGCTCCAGGCTAGTTGCTCAGCATAATGCATCCGAGATTATCCAAGTGCAACTAACTCTGAGCAAGACCGCAATCCAAATTGTAGCTTGCTAGAGATCCCCCACTATGCCCCAGGATTCCCACTCCTCATTTTCTGATACACTGGAAAATATTAGGGTACAACGTAACACCCTAATAATGGGCGATTTTAACTACCCCACCATTAAATGGAAAAACTACTCATGTACCAACTCTTGTGCTCAACGTTTTCTGGAATTCATAAATTCCAATGCATTGGATCAACTTATCCACACCCCCACCAGGGGCAGCAATATCCTAGACTTGGTCATTACCAGCATGGGCAACAGGTGTTCCACACCAGAGGTCAGTTCCTCATTGTTCAGATCCGACCACAAGCTAATCACCCTAGACATCCACATCCCTCCCCCACCCCCCATTAGGGAAATCACCGTAAAACATTTCTCCAAAGCCAGCTTCACGCTTCTTAAGACAGAAGTGGCAAACTTCACAACACCCATGCTGACGGACAATAGAGGTATGACTGCTGAATCCTATACAAAGGCACTTTATAAGCACTTACATGTGTACATGGATCGTGCAATCCCTAACAGAATCAATATGCTATCCTCCAAAAAAAGGAAGTCAATCTGGTGGTCCCCTGCCATAAACAAACTCTACAACAGAAGAAAGAAACTGTTGCAAAAAAGAGTAAAATCCCATGATTGGAGGAACTCTGTGGTCAGCCTCAGTAAGAAGCTGAGATCCCTCATAAAATCCTCCAAAGCTAGTTATGAAAACAAAATTGCCACTGATTCTAAAGACAACTACAAAGCATTATATAGCTATGTCAAGAATCTCAGTGGCAACACTCAGATCTGCTCTGAGTTACAGCACAATGGCACTAAATATACAGAACCAATTGATATTGCCAACATCCTGGCAGATAGGTTCAGTGCTAACTTTACCCCTCTCTCACCCCCTAAAGGGCCCATCTCTATACAGGAAGAATGCAAAGTTCCTGTAATCACAGCTTCACAGGTAAAAAACACACTCTCTAAAGCCAAGAACACAGCATCCATGGGACCTGACAACATCACAGGATGCGTTCTACATGAACTACAGAATGAACTGGCACCCCACCTACATACCATGTTCAGTCATACGTTGTGCCCACTGAATGGCACACAGCAACAGTTATCCCACTCCACAAAGGGGGAGCCACCACAGACCCTGGGAACTATAGTATCAGGCCGACTATGGGTAACTGAGAATGCATCACATTATATACAATATAAATTGTCTCCCTTGGTAGACAAAATTCCCACTATTTTAAAGAATTCATACATATTGCTGGAAGAACTTAAAAATTCAACATGGACTGATAAAGTAAACCAAGAGACATTATTAGTTACCTTAGACATAAAGAATTTGTTCACAAGTATACCCAATGACTTTGGTATAGAGGCGGTTAGAAGTTGTTTGAATGAATTTAAAATGGGTAGTCAGAATGAACAATTTGTGATTTGTGCATTATTGGACCTTACACTTTTTTTTTTTAACCCACTGAATAGAGCTGGAGTTTCTTCAGTCCTTTATGACATATGTTTGACCCCCTTTACCCTTTTTTGGTGAGGAATTTTTGGGGTCTTTCCAACTGCTGCAGGTGTCGGGTAAGGTACTTTCCCAAGGGGGGCGTTGTACTCAATCATTGGTCTGATAAGTGAAGAGTACGGGGTACAATGACCTTTCCTGATCTGGATGTGAACCCCTTCATGATCAGGTGGGCAATGTAGAAGGTCTTCCTAACCAGGCAATGTAGTGTCAAAGAGAGGTTACTGTCAACTTGGGTCCCCAGGTCCCTGATAACTTCTTCCGTGTTTAATGGATTACCACCTATGTGGTAATTGGGGGTTTAAATTTTTTTTCCCAAAGGGTATGACTATACATTTTTGGCATTTAGCTTAAGGCCATGGCTCTGGCACCAGTTATCCATTTCTATGAGACCTTTGGAGGATGTCTGTGTCTGATGGAGTGTCAATTAGGGTGCCCAGTTTGCAGCCCCCCCAAAAGAAACAACCCCTATGTTTGCCTGCACTTCAGAAAAATAAATGCCAAACAAGGGGGAGGACTGAGCCCTGTGGGACACCCCATGACCGGCTTAGAGTCTGACATGGCACCAGCAACTCTAACCCTGTGTGTTCTGTCCTTGAGCCAGTTTGAAACCCCATCTTGTGACATATGGGTTTACATCTAAGCTGGTGAGCTTTTCTATGATGCCTGAGGGGGGTATTGTGTAACGCTTTGCTAGTCAAGGTAGGCTGTGTGAACTGCCTTACCCTCATCAATGGCCTTAGTGACTTTTTAAAAAATACCAAGTTCAAGAGGCAGGATCTGCCCTTGACAAAGAAAAAGGGGGTAGGATCCAGTGTCTGTAGGTCCCCAATGTCTTTATTTATGAGTTCCATTATGATCCTTTTATAGCTTTGCAGACAAGGCTCTGCTTAGGGGGGTAATTTCCAGGGTCCATAGAAGCACCGCCGGGGAGTGGGACCACAGTTGCCGTCCCCCTTCTTTGGGTACGTATCCTGTAGTAAGGCTAAGATTAAACAGCAGCCTTATGTGTGGGTTTAGTTCCTCATTGAGTTCGTGTAGCACACAGCCGGGGACACCGTCCGGTCCCATTGATGCTGTGTTTTTTGCTTTAGAGAGTGCAGCTCTCACCTGGGCATCTGAGATGTTTGGGAGGCTAGACTCTGGTGGGATAGATATTTCTCCTTTTGGGGGGGGGGGAAAAAATTTGCACTGAACCTGTCTGCCAGTATGTTGGCAATGTCTGTGGGTTCAGTGATTTTTTTATCATTTTGGACTAATTCTGAGCATATCTGGGAGTTTCCACCCAGGTTTCTAACATAGCTAAAGAAGGTTTTGATTGTCTTTTGTGTCATTAGCGATTTTTCTCTCAAAGTTGGCCTTGGATGATTTTATGAGTGATCAAGTTTTTGCTAGTATTGATCAGAGATGCCTTCCCATTTAGGGATTTTGCTCTGTCTTTAGTAGCTTTCCCTCTTGTTGTAGAGTTTGTTTATGGCGGGAGTCCACCAGACCCCCTTACCGGTGGAAAGGGTCTTGATTTTATTAGGGATTGCTTGATCCATACATTCCTGGAGGTGTTTGGAGAAGGCATTTGTAAGGGTTTCAGCGGGGGTTGTGGTTTCCACTGGCGGGGGCCTTGAAGGATACCACCCAGTCTTAAGAAGTGTGAAGTTTGTTTTGAGAAGTTCTTCACTGTGGTTTTTTTGCTGGGGGTATGTGGACCCAAGTTAATTATGGTCTGATCTCACCAATGGGGGATATATTTGTGTGGAGCTTTTTGTCCCCATGTTTGTGATGATCAGGTCTAGTATATTTTCTCCTCTTGGGGGAATGGTGACTAGTTGTACCACAGCAATTGAGTTTATGAACTCAAGGAACCGGGCTATGTTGGGGTTTGAGTAATGTTCCCAGTCTATGTTTGGGTAGTTGAAGTCATCCAATATGATGGTGTTTGGAGAACATTCATACTCCCAGTGTCTTCAGGAAGGCTGTGGGGGTTTCCTGGGTTTGAGAAGGTGGTCTGTAGCATGTTACAAACTGTAGGGCAGTTTTCCCTTTGGGGTTAATTGCACCTGGATGGTCTCCGATGTTTAAGGCCACTAACCTGGAGGTGTGGGTATCCTTTATGAATATGGATACTCCCCTTTGTGGTTTCCGGTTTTTGGGGGCCCGGAAAAAGGAGGTATAACCTGATATTTAGGGTGCTCTCAGGAGCCTTGAACCAGGTTTCAGTCACAGCACAGACATCGATGTTCTCCATACTGAGGAGGGCTTGGGGCATGCATCTTGAGGTTTAGACTTCTGGCATTGAGCAGTATTACCCTTAGTTTTTCTCCCCTTTTTGTTTTCTGGGTGGTAGGTTTATCATTTGAGCCTTGCCTAAAAAAGGGACTATTGGCAAGAGCCTTTGCCAATATCCAAACCCCGGGTGACAGGTGCAAGGTTTCCCCTTTAAAACAGCGTGGGTTGTCAATCATGTCATCCCAGGCAGAAAACATTGATCCCCTTAGAATGACACCAGTAATTAAGCCAATTATTGCTGATCATTTTGTCTCTGTATTTTGGGATCATTCTTGGTGAGGGTAGGATACTGCTCAGGGTCAGGGTCATACCCCCGGGCTACATAATCTGAGAGCTCCTCATGTTTTTTTCATGTAGTCCAGGGGGGGTCTCAGGTCCCCACACCGCATGGACAATGACTGAGTCATACTTGTACTTGCTGTGGAGTGACCTGAGTGCTTTTTTTGTGGGGTTCTAGGGCCCGACAGGCAGCTTTGATCTTTTTCCCTTTTTCAGTCTGGTGAGTGGGACGTCAGTGTGTCTGACTATGGAGTCAATTTAAAAAGTGTGTCTGGCATTGTGTTTGGCCTTAAGGGCTGTGACTGTTTGCACACTGATTTTGAGAACTATGTGTTGCATGTCTTATGTCTTGAGGTGGCAGTTGCTTGGGTGTCTGCTTTGGAGGCCTCTGTAGTTTTTGGGAGATTTTTATCAGTGCCTGAGTATGTCTTTTTGTGTTTATGTGTTTGTTTTGCAGTTTGTAGTTCTATGTGAAACTGGGTTTGTGGTGGTGGTTTTTCTCCTCATGTCTGGTCTTGCCAGTCCTGAGTTGGGGAGCTCAGCCCCAGTTTGGCTATAGTTGCATCTCTCACATGTATTTGTGTTTTGTGGGAGAAGGAGGGGTTGTCTTTTACATGAGGCAATTGTAACATTGCCTCAAGATGGATTCACCAGCTGAACAGGGAGGGGCCCAGCAACTGACCCTTTGGGCATGCTAGAAAAATTTAAAAAATTTGCTGTGTAACTGAGTCAGAAGGGACCTATAGGGAAATGGGTACTCAAGGGGATTCTAGGCTAATGTAGTACTTTGTTTAGTATAGTATATTTCCTCATATTTCCATTGAGGAAAGAGTAGCCCAGTAATCTCTGTGACACATCATGTAACTATGTAATGCTGTACTGTGATAAACTAGGTAGGTAGGAGTTCTAATCCCAGACATGGCAACTGTGTGTGTGTGTGTGTGTGTGTGTGTGTGTGTGTGTGTGTGTGTGTGTGTGTGTGTGTGTCTGTGTTTGCCATTCATATCTTGTGTGGAGGTGGCTGTGAGTGTGTATCAACTGGACTCATTGTGGAGTGGGTTTTGCAAATTTCTTATATGGTGGGCCTATTATATGTCCACCTTACAAGGATAACAGATGTTAAATAGCTGAGAGGCTGGGTGCCAAATCCCCCACATGTGACATCAAGGCCTGGCGAACAAGTTAAGCAACCCTTGTATTACCCCGAGAACACTCTCAACCCATGTCTCATACACAAAAAACACTTGCCTAGGCAAGAATCACTTTGTAACCTGAAGGCTTATGAAATTTTTAAATAATAATTACTGCTATCGTGGAGGCTTTGGTGATTTGTTGAACAGACCCTGGGAACTACCAACCCATCAGCCTGATGAGCCTGGTCTGCAAGGCTATGAAATGTGTCATCATGGAACTTATAAACAATAACATTGGTAATCTCCAAACTCTGGACCCTACCCAGTTCGGGTTTGTAAAAGGCAGATCATGTCTCCTAAACCTGATAGATTTCTTTGAAGTGGTCACCAAAGCCGTAGATGAGGGTAAGGTGGTTCACGCAGCCTATCTAGATCTCACCAAGGCTTTTGACCCCATCCCCCAATCTGGAATTATAGATAAACTCACTAAACTAGATATAAATCCCTGTCACAAGATGGGCTGCCAACTGGCTCACTGACAGAACCCACACTGTGAAAGTAGCAGACTCTAAATCCAACTTCAGACCAGTGACAAGTGGAGTACCACAGGGTTCAGTCCTGGGTCCTCTCCTGTTTGGTATCTACTTCTCTGAAGTACAGGCTAACACAGAAGGTGTTGACTGCAAACTAGGAGCCATAATCACAACTCCTAATGATGTGGACATCCTACAAAAGGGCCTCACTGAAACAGATGCCTGGTGTCAAAGCCATGGCCTCAAGCTCAATGCCAAATAGTGCATTGTCATCCCTTTTGGTAAAAACTTTGTACCCATAAACTTCCACATAGGCAATAGTCTACTTAACACTGAAAGTGTGATAAGAGACCTTGGGACACAGGTGGACAGTAGTCTCTCCTTTAATAATCATATCGCCACAGTAGTCAGGAAATCCTTCTACATGGCACACCCCATCACAAAAGGTTTCTCATCCAGGAAAAAAGAGGTAATTGTTCACCTCTACTCATCACTCATTAGACCCATTATAGAGTACAACGCCCCTTTTGATATGTACCTCACAAGACATCTACAGCAACTGGAAAGGCTGCAGAAATACCTCACAAAAAGGATTACCAGCCTCAAACAGATGCCCTACACAGACCATCTATAAAAACTCCAGCTTTACTCTGTCGCATATCGCCTACTCAGAGGTGACCTCTGCCTAACATACAAAGCTATGTCAAACCCAGAGCTGTTGGACATGCTCCACTTAAAGAAATCCCAATCCCTCCGTGCTACATGCTCTAGGGACCTAAACCTTGTCACCATAATAAACAGAACATGCTGGAGGGATAGATTCCTGTCCCAGAGACTTCCCATACTCTGGAATAAACTACCTATCCATATCAAACAAAGCTCATTAGCACTCTTCAAGAAAAATCTTGATGATTGGATGGGAGATAGGAAATTCACCCCAGGGATTACTTCTGTAGCTCTGCTTGACAGGGGCACAAGAAAATAATTTTCTTGGGTGGCAAAAGCCAGGGTACCATTTGGCTAGGCTTATATAGGCCCTTGGGCCAATAGCCTAGTACCTACCTATGAACCTGAAAACCTACTGGACATATACAGGTAAATTGGGTTGTATTTTCTAGGCTTGTAAAGGCTCTTGCTCCGTTAGCCTAGCAATCTCCTATGAACCTATGAATCTATGTGCCCAAATGGCCAGGAACAGATATATAGACTTTATTAAACAAGTAGCAGGATATCAATCAATCTGTAAAACTGATCTGCACAAACTAGAAAAAAAAATATCCAAGTGCTTTTACAGTTTAGCCAAGCTTCCATCAAGGCATATTCTAAATGCTATGGCTTCTAATATTAACACTACTGTCTCAGCTGAAACACAAAGCAGTTTACTTACAGAAAATTCAAGCTGATGTACGAAGCCAGACAAATCAGACCCTACAGCTTGTCATCTATGGAATATCACATCAGTATTTCAGCCAAAATGGCCAGGAGTATGTTCTGGAACAGTGATATATAGATTTAATAAAACAAAGACTAGGATAGCAATTAATATGCAAAACAGATCTGTACAAACCACAAAAAAGCAGATCCAAGAGACTTCAGAAATCAGTCAAGCTCCCACCAAGGCAGATTGAAAATGCTATGGCATCTGCTTTTAACAATACTGTGTCAGCTAAAGAACAAACCAGTTTCCTTACAGAAAATTCAAAGTGATGTAAGAAACCAGGCAAATCAGTCACTACAGCCTGTTGTCCACAGTATGTTATACAAGTTTTTTTCTACTTAGTTAAATCACCTGGCTGATTTGGACCACTGCTAAACTCATACCTCTCAACCTCTGAGAGTAGGAAATCTGGACAAAGCCACAAGTAGTGGGGGTGGGGGGGCAAAGGCCCAAAAATAGGGACACTTTTTAAATATTGCTCTTACAATCTTAGAAAGTTGATGGAATAACAGGTTTTGGATTGGCATGAATTTTCTGAATGATATGAAGTCTGAAAATCAAATGTCTGCCATTATTTTATGACTTCAGCCCTCAGTGATTTACCATCGATTTGCCAGAAGACTACAAGTTTATGAGAAATGGACCAGAACTTGAGTAAAAATATGGACATTCTGTATAAATCTGAAGAGTTGAAAGCTATGGCGAAACTGCTTTGTACCACTTTATTTTCTCTTTATTTTCTTAACAGATCACCAATTCTGCCAAAGAAACAATATGATCTAATCATTTATTTTCAGTTCTGCTACCTTCAGATTATGTCAGAGTGCACTATCTACATTCTTCTTCTTCTTTACTGATAACTTGGTCACGAACATTTCACATCTTTCTTGGCTAATTGTCTCAGTATAGTTGGTCCTTCATATATATCACTTCCTAGAGTGAACTTCCTTTTCACAGTCTCTGGGCTCATTTACATAACATGCACCTTGCTTCACTATACATGGTGATAAATTAATTGCAGAGGTTTAGATGTCTGTGCTGAATGCTGCATGCCTTGTAAAAAAACAAAGTGTGATGACTGCACATAAACTTTGCAGATTATTAACCTTTTAAACTGTGTGCAATAACTATTAAAATGACTATATAACAGACGAGACGTACAATACTGTTTAGCTTGCAGGGTTTAATGTCTTCAGGTTTCTTTTCAATACAGCATAAATGATGTTCTCCATGACACAGCTCTAACAGATCTCCCAAAAATCAGATTACATCTCACATATATACATTCTTATGAAAGCAGTCTTTTGGGAACTTTCAAAGTCATTACTTTGGTATTTAGGGAGTCTTTTTTGGTCTGTGTGAAAACTGTCTTTGGATACCTCCGCACTTGATGCCATGCAGTCTGTTAATAAGCTCCTTTGTGTTCTTGTTTCAAGGTGAATTATGTAACAGTTCTTTCTTCGCACCTTCATCCTTATCTGCAGTCCTTGAAGCATGTTCCAGACACTGAACATTCAGCTTGTCTCAAGCTGTACCAGACTTAATGAATGCCACTTTATTTATTTGATTTTTTACTTGCTTTCAGCTAAGAACAGTATAACTCTTTAATATATGTATGCTAGCAAACAGAAATACATGTATCTAACTGACTCTCTGCCAGATTCAGCAAGCTCTGCATGTTGTGCAGGAATAGTGCAGGAGCTGCTGGAGGCAATATGGTCGCCATGCGATCCAGGAATAAGCGCCAGGGACGTGCATGAGCGCTCCTGCACTATTCCTGCACTTCCTGTATGGGCACAGCTCCTGTATGCAAATTACCCCATTTGCAGGTGAAAACCATGCAAATGAGGTGAATTTGTGATCCAGGAAGCTGGCATCTGGCCGTGCAGGAGTAGTGTAATCTGCAGAAATGTACTCGGTTAGTAACCAAGTACATTTCTGTAAACTACAAAACGAAGCCATGACAGCTCCAAATAAAGAGTGTATATAATGTGTAAAGCATGCCAATGGCCAAATATATGGCAATTGGCATGGAAAACAGTTTAAAAAAAAATAACTTTTATTTTTTTTAGGCGATTTCGGCTGTTTAAGCGTAGGGCAGTGGCGCGCAAACGGGATTGGGCTGAAAATATAAAAAATAACCTGAAATAAGCATTCCAACCAACATCACTATTTTGCCATTATACTCAATGGCAGGCAGAAGACAACATGGCCAGTGAATAGTGGTTGCTAAGGGGGAGGCTCAGTGTGGGACCTGTAACTGTGCATTAGCAGGCAATCCTATGCAAATGAGGGGAATGATACTGAATTCCAGATTTCCCCTCAATGCTAGTCAGAACCCAACAGTGTAAGTGCAGGAATAGCTTGGTTCAAGCCTAAGAGTTAGCTGACATCATAGGGGAGCATGTCAGGCATACTGTAAGCGGTCTGGAGCCCTGTGGCTCAGGTTTGCCCTTAGCTTAGCAGAGCTAAACAAGGGAGTGTGTCTGAGGCTGCCTAGCGCTCTTTACATTGCCTAAACAGGTGTGCGCACCACACACCGGGTTTTAAAGGAAAAATAAAGTAAACCAGGAAATAGCAGCTCTGTGCAAATTTGTGCACTGTGTTTGCGTGGCGTGCCCCTGGGCTTAAACAGGAAGGCAATTGGAAGAGAAAACAGCAGGAGGAAGGTAATCAAGGAGAACTAGCATAGCTGGCAGGTGAAATGTATCAGAATCAGCCAATTACACAGGTAGCAGCCCACCCCAGCCTAGAATACTACTATAAACTATGCAAACACCTTTCCCTCTGTTTTTTCCCAAATACTCTACACCACTGGTGTATACAAGCAGGGAAGTTTTAACAAATAAAAACAACAAAATAATAGGGGCTGTAGCAGCTATCATACATCAACATGTGGTAGAAGCTGAGGGTGGTGAGGATGAGAATGCTGTCGACCAACCCACATTGAGAAGACAGAGAAGAGTGTTCAGACCCAGGATAACCTACCAGAGGCTACATGAGCTGGAGATAGTGGAGTGCTATAGGGTGGACAGGGACCTTCTACAGCAAGTTGTTGAGCTGTGCTGGCCACACCTGACACACAGAACTAACAAAGGGGAACCCATCCCAGTGGATACCAAGGTATGTGTAGGCCTAAGAATACTAGCCACAGATACCATCCAAAGGCCAACTGGGGATATCATAGGGATCTCACAGGCATCAGCATCCAGGGTACTCCACCAGTTCCTGGATGCCATGTCAGCACATGCTGGTGAGCATGTATAGTTCCCCAACCCCCATGAAGCTATGGCCAGCAATATGTGCCTCTTCCACCAAATAACAGAATACCCTGAAGTAGTGGGTGCTATAGACTGCACACACATATACATAAAAGCACGACCTGGTGAGCGGGGTGGGGTCTACATCAACCGCAAGGGCTTCCCCTCCATCAACTGCCAGGTCATGTGCGATGCCCAGGGCATTATAATGAACGTGTGTGTGCTGGCTGCCCTAGAAGCTATCACAATTCCCACATCTGTCATCTGACGCAGCTGTACCAGAGATTTTCCAGTGTGGCATTCCTTACGGTTACCTAGTGGGGGATGCTGGTTACGCGCTGGAGCTGTGGCTGATGACACCCATCAGAAATGCACACACACCCAAACAAGAACTCCATAATGAGGCACATGCACAGACCAGAATTATAATAGAGCATGTGTTTGGAATGCTCAAGTCATGGTTCCGGTGCCTGGACACATCTGGTGGAGCCTTGCAGTATTCATCAGCTACATGTACTCAAATTTTCATCGTATGCACCATGCTACACAATATGATCCCTCAGAAACAGCTGCGGCAGGAACAGCACGGGGCAGGGCTGCACAACTCCCCACCATTGCCAAGGTCTGCACAGGCACAGAGTGACTCAGAGGAGGAACAACCTTAGTCTGCTCCAGTAGGCAGAAGGAGGCGTGCTCAGTATGCCCTGGCCTTGGCAAAGAGGCAATGCATAGCACATACACTGACACAGTAGGGACCCAGGGAATGACACATCTCTCTGACTCGCACATACAGTAAAAGGGATGCCACACATGACACTACCTGTGCTCAGCCATGTATGGGGAGTGTACTATGTGCGTCTGACATAGGCAGCCCTCCAACACCATCCTCAATACTGGCACAGCCGCAAGGTAAGTCACTCTTCCTACCAATTGCCGAATGGAGTAGTATGTGTTGTTACTTGTATCTATGCTATGGATGTCAGCATGCAAGGGAATTGGGTGGCTAAACGGGATGCCATCAGATAGTAGACAACTATTGTGGCAGCATGAGATCTGTAACAAATACTGGTGTCACCATAGTAGCCAGTACTACACATGGTGACAAAACCCACTGCAGGAAATGTGCTGGGTCACATGTGTGCCCATATGACACACACATTCCAGTCAGGGAGGTTCACATACCCAACAACAGTCCCAGCCAGCAGGACAGGTGTAGACAAACACAAACAAAGGCTGTGCTAAGCCCTCTAAATATTGGCTATGGGTACCCTCTTCCCCCAGGTCTACATAGACAGACTACATCATGTCAGGCAGTGGGCTGTTAGTTCTGAAGAGTAAGAAGTCAGACACTAATATGTAGGTCAATCAAACCTAAGACCTGTAGTACACTGATATGCCTCTAGTCAGCATGATAGGTTAGAATACAGAATGAAATGGAGTACCTGACATACCAGTACAGCCATAGCAAATGTGTACACGTGTCAGGTGCCCCCCCCCCAATCCTATATAGAAATATAGTAACAGTCAGGTGTGCCCCCCCAATCCTATGTAGAAATGTAGTAATAATCAGGTGTGCCCCCCAATCTGATGTAGACACATAGTAACAGTCACATGTTCCCCTCCAATCCTATGTAGAAATGTAGTAACAGTCTGTTGTGCCCCCCCATCTGATGTAGACACATTGTAACAGTCAGGTGTGCCCCACCAAACCTATGTAGAAATGTAGTAACAGTCAGGTGTGCCACCCCCATACCTATGTAGACATGTAGTAACAGTCAGGTGTGCACCCCCCAATCCTATGTAGAAATGTAGTAACAATCTGGTGTGCCCCCCAAACCGATGTAGACACATAGTAACAGTCTGGTGTGCCCCCCCAATAAAATGTAGACACGTAGTAACAGTCAGGTGTGCCCCCCAATCCTATGTAGAAATGTAGTAACATGTATGTGTAGGTATAATACCAGTGGAGCACAGATTACCTGAGGTGGCCAAGGTAGCAGGATAGATTGTGGTATTTGTACAATATGCAGGTATGCGTGTGTTAGGTTGATGTGTTTCATATTGTGTGAGAGTGGTCAGTATGTATGCATGGTGAGGTTTGTCCTGGTGGCCATTGCCCAGTACTGCCGATGACAGCACCATGTCCTCACAACTGCAGTGCCAAACACAATGCTCCCCAGTATAACACATTCTAGCAGTAAGCCATTGTAAATGTATGGAGGTAATATGTGTCACCATCTGAAAGATGAACATGGCATGAGTGTTGGGCCAGCTATACAAGCAGTACACAGGGGAAAGTATCCCAGACAGACAGTGTATAATGTGTAACCATTAAATGGACATACCCTTAGAATTGTACATACAGGTTTGCAGCACATTATCTGGGCTTTTAGTAGGGAATACCAATGTCATCTGGCCAAACACTTGCAGACCACAAAGGTCATAGGAATGATGTATTGAGAAACAGTTGATGTTCCTGCACAAGCCAGCATAAGTGGAATGCCCCATGCATATCTGTGAGTCAGATGCAAGTAGTGTCCATAGCACACATGCACTCAGATCACCCAACCACCACCCACAGGTACCTCTCTGGTCTTATCCCTGCAGTTGGGAATGGGTACACTCTGACCCCCACCTGTGTATGGCAATAGCGAAAGAATGCAGCATGCAGTGCAGGTGTCCCATGCAGGTGTGTCCCTAGCTGTAAGCAGCACCCTGCCAGCATCCACACCACTTGATCAATACTGACAGAAAGTATTGGCATGAACACCTAGTACACCTTCCCTGTCACCCCAGGGGAATATACTGTATTGCAGTCTGGGACTGTAGGACTGACAGAATGCAATGGCCTGCTACAGCTGGCCTGCATGACTATCAAATGGCCTACAGTCCTCTGCCAAAGGCCTGTGTCTCACCCGTACTGCCAATGTATGTTATGTCATGGACTCCCAAATAACAACATAACACAGTCCACAGAACCCAGATGCAAGGCCATGTTGACAAACCACAGTAACATGTCCACCATATCTCACTGCATCAACTGTGGACTAACACCAATGCAATGCTGTGATGATGTGATAACTATAGGGGAAGTATCAGAGAATGTTTGCATAATGTATAGAAGAGGATAAAATAATAGAGGGGGGGGTGGAAGCATGGGCAGCATGGAATGTGCAAAGTCCGAAACACAGCCGTGTGCACATACTATCCCTGGCTGCAAACACAAATATGGGTGGCTACAAACCTGCTCATAAACCACAATAGGGGTAATGTCCTGACTTATAACCCCTGCCTCTGGGTAACCTGTGTGAATCTGGACAGCTGTGAGGTATTGCCACAGCAAGATAAGCTCATACTGTCACGTCGATGGATGTACAAGTATGGGATCCTCTGCCACCACTGTACCAAGGTGCTGAACTGATTACACAGACCCAGTAGCAAGTGTCTGCAGCTCCCCCTCCAGAATGGCATTAGTTTGCAGGAATATATAGGCATTTGACCACAATACTGGACACAGCTGCATTCACCCTGTGTTCCCCAGGACATCACTGCGAGCATAAATATCTATCTGACAGTACTTGATGACATAAAACATCACAGTCTATAACAGTACGCATGTATGAATATCTCTGCTAACACCAGGACCATGTAGCAGAAGCAGCACATACACAATTACCTACAGTACCCACTATCCCTTGCCCAGTTTGACCTCATATTGTCAACTGATCTACAGATGTCCTGCAGAAACAGTTTGCTAGCTGTAGATGTAAAACACAAAAGTCTGCACTGGAGTACAATCTACCTGGAACTGATCCTCATATTCAATACAGAAGGGCATACTGGGCATGCTCCCACACTTAGACAAATGAAGGCAATGTCAGACAACAAAATACTGAAAGGTCATACTGGGCATGCTCACACACTTAAAGAAATGAAGCCTCTGTCTGGAAACAACAGTGAACCATACATATCTGACAGTTGCAGATGTTAGTGCATACACTCCTCAGTACACACCAGTCATGCTTTGCACACACATTGGATAGGAATACACACAGATATCCAAGGACAACACACTATAATATGCCAAAGGTACACATACATAGATGTGTGGAAGAGAGTGACAGTGAGAAAGAGCCTTCCATCATGAGGCCTGTCCCACACAGCCAAATGGCTACAACCACATGATGTGTAAATGTCACTCACTGTAGACATTTGTCTCTGGAATCCCTCAGCATTATAGACTCTGTTGTGCTAGTGCTAACTGTGCAACATGATTGTACAAGGCAATAGTCATCTAGCAGTTGTATACATGTACCTGTGGAATATAAACCTGTGTGTGCCTGAGTGTGTCTACCTCTAGATGAATGGGTTATGGCCCATGCACACACAATGGCCTCCCCATTGCCCTACTATGGCAAGCCTGCTGATGTCAGTCACTTTGAAATACACCCTTGGGGAAGAAATAGCCCAGTAATCTCTGTGGTGCATCCTATAACTGCGTAATGCTGTAGTGTGATAAACTAGTTAGGTAAGAGTTAGAATCCCAGATGTGGCAACTGTGTGTGTGTGTGTGTGTATGTGTGTTTGCCTGCATAGGGATCAATGCTTTTTAGGCTAGTCACACTCATTACAATTCAAATGCCCTACTTTGGCAAGCCTGCTGATGTCATTCACTTTGAAATACACGTCACACTCACTACAATTCAAACACCCTACTTTGGCAAGCCTGCTGATGTCATTCACTTTGAAATACACCTTTGGGGAAAAAGTAGCCCAGTAATCTCTGTAGTGCATCTATAACTGAAAAATGCTGTAGTGTGATATAGTAGTTTGGTAGGAGTTCTAGTCTCAGACATAGCAAGTGTGGATGGTTGTCTGTGTGTTTGTGTGTCTCTGTAGGGATCAATGCTTTTGAGGTCATTCACAGTCACTACAACCTCCATTGCCCTTCTTTGGCAAGCCTGCTGATGTCATCCCCTTTGAAATACACCTTTGGGGAAGGAGTATCCAGTAAACTCTGAGGCGCGTCCTATAACTGTGTAATGCTATAGTGATAAACTAGTAGGAGTTCTAATTGCAGACATGGCAAGTGTGTGTGTTTGTGTAGGGAGCAATGCTTTTTAGGCTAGTCACACTCACTACAATTTCAAATGTCCTACTTTGGCATGCCTGCTGATGTCATTCACCTTGAAATACACCTTTGGGGAAGATGTAGTCCAGTAATCTCTGAAGTGCATCCTATAACAGCTTAAGGCTGTAGTGTGATATAGAATTTTGATAGGAGTTCTATTCCCAGACATGGCAAGTGTGGATGTGTGTGTGTTTGTTTGTCTGTGTAGGGAGCAATGCTTTTGAGGCCATTCACAGTCACTAGAACCCTATTGCCCTTCTGTGGCAAGCCTGCTGATGTCATTCCCATTGAAATACACCTTTGGAACAAGAGTAGTCCTGTAATCTCTGTGGTGCATCCTATAATTGCATAATGCTGTAGTGTAATAAGCTAGTTAGGTAGGAGTTCTATTCCCAGACATGGCAAGTCTGGATGTTTGTGTGTGTGTTAGTTTGTCTGTGTAGGGAGCAATGCTTTTGAGGCCATTCACAGTCACTACAACCTCCGGTGCCCTACTTTGGCAAGCCTGCTGATGTTATTCACTTTAAAATACACCATTGAGGAAAGAGTAGCCCAGTAATCTCTGTGACACATCATGTAACTATGTAATGCTGTACTGTGATAAACTAGGTAGGTAGGAGTTCTAATCCCAGACATGGCAACTGTGTGTGTGTGTGTGTGTGTGTGTGTGTGTGTGTGTGTGTGTGTGTGTGTGTGTGTGTGTGTGTGTGTGTATGTGTGTGTGTGTGTATGTCTGTGTTTGCCATTCATATCTTGTGTGGAGGTGGCTGTGAGTGTGTATCAACTGGACTCATTGTGGAGTGGGTTTTGCAAATTTCTTATATGGTGGGCCTATTATATGTCCACCTTACAAGGATAACAGATGTCAAATAGCTGAGAGGCTGGGCTGCCAATCCATACCCCTACATGTGACATCAAGGCCTGGCGAACAAGTTAAGCAACCCTTGTATTACCCAGAGAACACTCTCAACCCATGTCTCATACACAAACACACTTGCCTAGGCAAGAAAACTTTGTTGGTAGTACCCTGCATATTGCCCACAGATAGTAACTATGGTGTGATTGCAGTGGACTACAGAGGGCATGGCACCCTGGCCCATCACTACAATAGGCACATAATTGCAGACAGTGCGCCTTCACTATGTTCCCCAGTGGACACCTGCAACAACAGAGGTGCCATCAAATGTGAACCACAAAGGACATAACATGCCTTAAACACATGCCCTGTATGGACAGATGCCACTGACATCAGGGAATACCTGTATCATGCTATAAATTTAGGTGCAGTGTCAACCTGGTGTCCATTACCAGTTCCCACCACATGAGGCCAGGACTGGCACATCTGATGATAACAATCTGTGTACACAACATGGGGCAGACACCCGAGGTACAGTTCCACATGTCACTGAACATGCATGTGGGATGTGTGCACATCCCAGACACCATTCATGTCATGGACTATAGAATACATACGTGGCAAGCATTGCACAGCACTAGCCACACACAGTAGTAACCCAGGTGACTGGATGGTGAATACAATACCCACCTGTGTGGGCCAATCCAGACACTACACCCCTGAGCCACATTGCAGACCATTTTCATGTAGCCTGATGCCAAGGTATACCCTTCACCTAGCCTTTTATAGCCTTCTGGCACAGTCACCCACTACACACCAGTGAAGCAATGCACCCATGCATGTCAGTACTGGCACCCTGTGTCTGTGTATGTGGAGTATGATTCTTTCAACCAAATTCACACTCACTACAGCTCCCATTGGCCTACTGAAGCATGCCGTCTGATGTTGGACACCTTCACATACCCTTTGCCCATATATCATCCAGATAACCCCTGTGTTGCATGTGATAACTGTGCATTACTGTATTGTGGCAAACTAGCTAGTTAGGAAGTCTATTCCTGACCCTGCCTACTGTGTCAGTGTGTGTGAGTCCCTGAGAGAATGTAGCTGTGTTGATGTTGACACCTGTTCATGTGGACAGGCATGTGTACTACACCTACCCCATTGCTCCTATATCACTGTTGCAGATGTCCCTCACCATCAGATATACCTTTGGACAGCTTCCCAACATGTAAGCTATGTGGCACATGCTGTAACTGCATAGACATGTGATAGTAATACATAGCCAGTCAGTGGTTTGAAACCCCATACTGGTAGGTGTGTGACACAAACATGCTTAGGTTTTACTCTCCCACACCCTCCCTGACTTACTTTGTCTCTGTCTGTCTCTCTCACTCCCTCTCTGGTGGATGTGGAGAAGTACACCTGCTTTGCTTAGGCAACAGCTTGTGTTTTGTAAGTGATGCTCATGATCAGCTTATGGCCTCTGCATGAATTGCAGTCCCCCTCTAGCTGATTGCATGTGGAACAGCTGTGATAACATTCCCATAGCCAGTTGCATGGAAATACACTCCAATATCTAGGAACATCATGTGGGTGTTGGGCATTTTCATTCACTGTGAGTAGGACCTCAATTTGGTGTTTGGCAAACAGCATCACAGATGGTATTGGGATTTACCTCTAACAACATACACTATGGAAACAGGCCAACAGACAAGAGGGGGATGTGCCAGACATGACTACAGAATGTAAGTGTTGCTCTTCTGCATTTGGAGTAATGTCGGTTTAACAGGGTGTGTTTGGATATGCCTGGTCTACATTATTTAATACCTGTCATGACAGTGTTATGTGTTTGAGGAAACTCCCATCTGTAGGGTTATCTGCAGACTGGGCAGTGTGTGGAACCTTATGTTTTTTATGTTACTCACAGAACATCTATCTTAGAACTGCAGAAGCATAGTGTGAGGATTGCAGTCAGTACATGGTGACAGCCATGAGAATTACTGACTTCATATCCCTCATAGGACATATGTCACAACAAACCCTGGTACGACAGTAAATATATGAGGTTATCACAGCAACATGCCAATACTGGCCCAGTGTTCGTGGCTCCAGCCACAACTCTGTCAACCTTTGTACATATGTCATGCAGTAAGAGGTGCATATGTTCTGTACACCATTATTTATTGACATCATACCTGATAATAAGCCAGTCAGATATCAGACTGCTAGACATGTTATATATAGTAGGGGTTATTTCTGAGGATATAACCTGGGCATTCTGTGGTTGTGTGTACAGTACTGGGGTCTGTGTACTTATGGTGATTGTTGACAGTATGTGTATTTTGCATATGTACCTTGGGCTGTGCACAGACTGTGGTAGATGCCATTGTTCTTGGTCCTGTTCTATCTGATGTTACATGCTGCTCCAATGTATGGTACCCACATGTCCCATACCACAGACAGCCATTGGACCACACTGTGTCGTGACCCAGTGTATGTAGGGTTAGTGTGTGAGTGGCACATATGAGGATGGTGTTTATCAGACAGTCCATATAGTGTCATATTAAGCTTGCGTACCATATGTGGCTGTGTTCACATTGGTTGTGGGTATGTGCTTTTTCACAGGTGTCTGCTACTCTGTGCTGTGACATGCATGTAGAGCCTCCTATATTTGCAGTTACATGTGTATTCCCCCAAAACAAATGTAGTCCAATGTTGTGGCAGTCTGCCTGTAGTTTGCACAGTGCTTTGTGACATGCCTAATTACCCAGTGTGCTGTTATGTCCAGTTATTTGCAAGACATACTGCGGCCAGGCCACCATAACCATTGTGTATTTCTAACAAAGCATTGGGATTCTGTACAAATGTATGTCACTAACTACTGGGTAATATGTGGCCATGTGACCTCTGCACTACCAGGTATTATGTGTCAGGACAGACTGGTGTGTGTGAATGCATAAACTGTGTGGGCATATGTAGTCCAGTATTTATGTGATATACCCATGTACATGGCTGTTACCATCCACATTGTGAGGTGTGGTCCACATGTCTCACATGAAGGGGATCTGTGTTCACCTCTGGACTGACCACAGAGTACCAGACTGTTCACATATAATGGTCATATATGTGCTGTAGTCCACATTACTGTGCTAGCAATGGTACTGCACTATGATGTCCTTAGGATGTCTGTCAGTAGCCAATGGTGTACATGTCAAAAGCAGATGTGACCTCCAACACACAACATGTCTATTAAAACAACCCCTGTTACAGTAGCAACAGTCTACATATATACCTGCAATACATACATGACATCCCCTTGCCCTAAGAGGTTGGGACTATTGGTGCTGAGGTAGGACTCCACTCCATGTTCTGGACATATGGTAAACATATATGTATATACACATATACATATCTACATACATATATATATATGTATATATATATATATATATATATATATATATATATATATATATATATATATATATACAAACTCAAATATATACATATACACAGCAATATATGTCTAATACAGCTATATATATATATATATATATATATATATATATATATATATATACATATATATATATACACATATAGTTATGGACATCTACATATATATTGACATAAATAGGTATATCTGATTAGATATGTATGCAAATATAGTTATAGATATCTACACATATATCGACATAAATAGGTATATCTGTACACATAGGATGTGCATATATATATATATATATATATATATATATATATATATATATATATATATATATATATATCCAGAGAGATCTAAAAATGGTCATACATATGATGCACTATACAGATGTGTAGACATACATATGTATGAATATATATGTGTATGTACATGTAGACATATATCTACATATGTATATGTATATATCCATATTCCTGTCATGTGTAAACATCATGGTTGTGTATACATTCCCAGATGTATCTCACCGTATGTATCTGATATGTGTATATTTAGATATAACAACATATGTGATGCAGCAGTAATATCAATAACAAGTACTACACAATTGTGGAAGTCAAAGCAGTTGTTCAATACTATTCAATATGTGTAGTGACAAATATATTGGAAAAACAACAACTGTCTTTATAGCTGTCATGGCGTAGTGGTTAACTGTTGTAATTGTAGTGTACAGGGTCCTGGATTCATGACCTGCAAGGGCTGTGTATTTTGTTGCTGGGCAGAACAAGTGCTGTTGGATACAGAATGGTTAAGGCAGTTTAATGCAGTTTTAAGCATGTTTGCACAGGTTTGTGCGAAGCTAAGCAGTGCTAAGCTACTGTTAAACATACAGGCACTTACACCGTGTAGACTTTGCTTACCAGTGCACAAATCTGCTTAGCAATGCTGACACCTGCTAAGCATGGCTCAGCCCTGGTAACCAGTGCTCACATCCCAGTTTGATAACATAGCAGGTTAATGACATCTATAATAAGTGTATGAAATGCCATGTACAATACCTGCATCTATGTGCTGTCATTACAGTAGCAAGGGGTGTGAGTGTCATGTCTGGGACACTCAAGTATATAAGACCTGTACAGCACTGTTATCCATGTGAATGTGTTACATACAAGGGTAGTAACCCAAGTGACGTGCTGTCACACTGGCATGTAGTGTATCTTGGCGGTATACTACTGTTGACAGTGCTTTCCCAGGCAAGAGTAAATTGCTAAATGTAGTATTGAAAACAAGCACACCTGCAGGCATAGCTGGACTCTGAGGCCTCACTGTCATCTACCTGGAGTGTAAGCTGTGTCACAGTATATATCTCCTACTGGATAATGATCTGACATGTGGAAAGTAACTGTAGACTACTGTCTGTACAGCACACATCAGTGAGGGCTTCCAACATGTAGTAATGACATACATATTGGTGTCAGATGTCTATCTGTTGACACATTCATCCTACTGCATAGCTACTTCCCACAATGATGTCTGTCAGTCCCTGTACAGATGTGCAGATGGCAGGTATCCAGCTTGGATACATACAGGCAACCTATGCTTGTCTGACACAGACATTTCTGCCCAACTGTGTTATAACTGGCACATATAGCAGACAACACTCTGTATGCACCACATGCCATGGGTACCTCCACTACACTACCACAGTCAACAGAACATGCTTGGGTATAGGTCTCCATCATAGACACTAACCATGTGTTGTAATGCATGTTGCATACATGTCAACTGGATCGCCTCAGTGGCCATTTGCAGAAGGCACTCAGAGGATTGGCTGATGCATGTCACTCTCACCCTGAGGGTCATCACAGTGGTGTCTGTTGATAGATTGCCTGCTGGCACATGGCAGGTGGCATGATACCACTGTACACACATCCCCTACACTACCCATCTCTCCATGGACAATAGCCAGGTACACACCTATGACCACCTGCAGCAATGCACCCCAGTACTGACACATGTGTACGTGTGCATTACTGAGGATAGGAGTGTCTGCATGTTAATACACCTGTAGTTAGGAATACCATGAGGGCCTAGTAAGATGTGGCTGCTGCTGTATCGGACATTACATGTACCCTGTTATGCTCCTCTCCCTAGTGGCTACACGAGCCTTGCAGTATCAACACAACAGTGTTGTACAAATGGGTCAATAGGTATGGGATACCCATTGAATTCTGGCAAGTGTGTGTATGTGTGCATGTCTGTATATCTGTAGGGTTTGGCAATCCAAGGCCACATACTCCTATTGCAATATGCATTGCCACACAGTAGTACAGATAGTGTTGTTGCTGCTTAGAGGTGAGGCAAGACAATGCAACACCCTACTATGCCTGTGGCATGTGCATTAGATGCATATTCCTCTAGTACCACTGTTGGAATGTACAATGGGTTGTACCGCAGTCGTGGGCAATGTGTGATGGTGGGTATGTCAGAGTGTCATCATGGGTTCCAGTGAGTACAATATCCACTGTGGGATTACACCATGGTACACCCAATATATGTCCCATGTATCACTGTATGGTGACCACTGTTACCATCAATCGTACAGGTGACTGATACCACAATCCAGCCCAGTTATGCATGTGCTGTGTGCAGCCTCCCTATAACACATTGGACACACTGAGAAGTTAGCACTGATAGGCCCAGGTCTCTCGAGTGTGTGTCTTCCTGTTATGTGTCTGTTAATGTGTATATGATGGTATGTCACACTATGTATTGTCCATATACAACCATTACATCCCCCATTACCATACTGTACCTGTCTACGGATGTTCTGCATGTAACATGTAACCTGGAACACACCTCACTTTAAATGATGTGTGGTGTGTGTTATGAAAGCCACACACTTCATAGCACTACATACCTAGATAGGGGTCTAGTCCCAGTGTTGCCAAGTAAGAGTTTGCGTGTATGTGGATGGATCTACATCAGGTTGCTGATTATACATGTCCCAGTGGGTCACCTGTCCATGTGGCACAGGCATTAACTGTTATACAAGCCTGTGACATGTGTTCAACTGTACCCAGGATATGTCACAGCCATGGTGTCACCACAGTGCCATACCCCTTGTGGAATATGACTGCAGGCCATCCTCCTGCTGACACATGTACACCTAAAACACAAATGGATAACATTATGGAGACCACAGTCACTCAGTGTTACTAACAGCTATAATGCCTAATGGCTGGACAGCTACACTACCTGATATGCATGCATTAAACATTACTCCTGACAACGTTACACAGCAGTAAATTGGTAGACTGTAGTACAGTCACCGTGTGCATCAGAACCATATTAGCCTGTCCCTGCATCGATGTTATGGATGACAGAGATGTGGCACAGGTGTCATCATATGCACAGGGTGTGTTGGTTTGCCAGAGACTGAGGGTGGGCCATATGTTTGACATCATGTGTGTGGGTGAGGGGTGTAATTAGTTGAAATGGGTGTGGTGATGTGGTTTTTTGTAGGTATGGGGTTGCCCTAGGTGTGATCATATAGTGTGTGGGTATGCATGCACACAGTTCTGCCATGTGGCTGCTCTATACAGGTGTTTCTTAGACAGCTGCAGACTATACCTGGCAGGGTGTACAGTTCACCGTCTCCTGTCACGGACATGTTGACTGTGCCTGCCAGGGGTTCCATGGGCACATCTAGGTACAGGCCTTGATGTGCTACTCCCCTCTGATGATGACAGATTTCCACTGGAACCAGGTCCCTCCTGGGACTGGCAAGGGCCACATGCACGTGACCTGCTGTGGTGTGGTGTGGACAGTGCCCCCTGCGGTGCTGGGGCTGGTAATGCCACTATGGGAGCGCCTTGGTGTCCTAGCATGTCCACGTTGACTGCCAGCTGTTGGTGTTTCTGGCCTACGTTAATGCGGCCATCGCCAGACTCCCACATGTTAAAGCATGGACAAACCACGGTTGCTAAGGCCCACCATCTTACCCAACCATATATCCATGACCTCGGTATAATCACGGAGGGCACCAGAAAGTTCATGGAAGGTGTCTCTTGCAGATGATAGAGCAGCCCTCTGCAGCCTCAGGCCCTGTCTGGTGTACAGTTCCATACATGCTTGCACCCCCATGACAGTCTGAAACATGCGCCTGGTGGTACCAGTTGTGGTGCTTCTAACAGGGGCATGATGACCAGTGGCCCTACCATGAGCACCCCGGTACATCTGCCTATGTGGTGCCCTACTGGACATTCAGCTATGCCTGTTTTGACCAGACACAGTGGGCATGGATACCACACTCTCCTGTGCACTGCCACCAACCACCAACTGTCCCTCTGCTATGGCCACTGGTGATGGGGTATGTATAGGTACTGTAACTGTGTGTGGGGTTGGGGTGGCTCAGAGGGGGATGTCAAGCAATGGTGCAGTTTCGGCCTCTGACAACCCCGCCTGTGCCTCAAAAGTACTATCATCATCTTCAGTGTCTGTATGGACACTAACATCAGATTGCATGCAGGAGGGACCTTGACCCACCTCACCACATGTGGGGGAAAACAAGAAACACGCTTTAAGACCTGTACAGAATCAGAATTGCATAACAGTACACAAACACACACACACACACACACACACACACACACACACACACACACACACACACACACACACACACACAGACGTTCGACCTTAATACCTACCTGTCCCTGATTTTACAGACAGTCCCACATTTATATACATAAGTTCCTCATCCTGCATCACACTTGGTAACATACACATCAGATTGCATGCAGGAGGGACCCTGACCCACCTCGACACCTGTGGGGGAAAACAATAAATGCACTTTAAGAGCTGTACAGCATTGCATAACAGTACACACACACACACACACACACACACACACACACACACACACACACACACACACACACACACACACACCACCTTAATACCTACCTTTCTGTGACTTTACAGACAGTCCCATGTATATTCCCATGCGTTCCCCATCCTGCATCACACTTGATAACATACACTCATTGATACCACTCATTAACGTATCATTCCTCTAAATGCCGAGATGAGTGATCACAACACAAGACCTGTTACTCCATTACCTCCTTGACTTGAGTGGAATAGGTTTTACATGGCCTCACTGCTGTAATCCAGTGTTCACCCTGGGTATGTCCAGACATCATGAGCATGGCCCCTGTATGTTAGGGGCTACTATGTTCACCATAATGTCACACACTGGAGTGTCATATGTTACTATTATTCAGTACATGCCAGATCTGCTGCTCAATCAACTTATCATGTGGACAACAGTAATATATGGATACACTCCCTGGTGTTGTCTAGTAATTCCTCAATGCATCTGTAAGTGCTGCATATGTGGGTAGTCATTCACCTTTCTGCTGATTGCAATATTAAGGGTATACCTGGTGCCTACTTTCCCTCCCAATGCGTGCTCCATGCTACTGACCTTATTATACTATCAGTTGTCCTGTGATTAGATATCAGACAAGTATTCCTGGTGTCTCATGTGTCAGCCCATGTCCATGTACTGCATAATCCCAAAGGGAAGTACTGCTGTATGAACAACCCCACAATCACACATGTGCATACATGGACACCCACACAAACACACACACATGTACACACACATCCTACATGCATCAACCCCCCTCCAATCCACCATATTGCACTTACAGACTAAATAACCACCCCCCCCACACACACACACCTACAGGTGAGGTTGCACAAAGATAGTATACATAGTCCTCCCATTACCCATCTGTCAACATGCATAACATATGGTACTCAACAGCATGCAGTGCAGCTAGAGTCAATCCATGCTAGCAACAGTATATATGTGTGTGATGCATGGGCTATTTTTAGTAGGTGATGCCCCTTCCCCTGGAAAACACAGCACCCATGTACACAGTATTGCTGTGCACCATTTCTGCACCCTGCCATGTACTGTGCACTGTACAAACTATTGCTGAATGTGTATTACTGTGTCAGTTATGTCTGCTCTAATGCTCACAGCCCCTATATGTTTCAGCGACACGTACTTGGGATGGTATGTGGACAGATGTCATTTGTGAATGCCTGATGTCTGGTTTACAGATGTCGACATCAGTGGTGCCTGTATGACCAATATGATACTATTACACTGACAACCGTCAGACCTTATCGTGGCTAAGGGGAGTGTACACACCCTTATTGATATGACACACTCTTCCTTAATCTGCCATGGGACCACATCACCGCATATATTAACAGTACATGAGCCTGATATGTGACATATGTCCTGTGCATTCACATGCTGTGTCTGAGAAATGTGTTAGGTGTGCAGATGCTGACTGCGATGCATACACTCCATGGGTGCATATGTATGAACACCCCTATCATGACAGTTTGTTGCACCTATTGTTGTGTGTACTACAGCAGTCACTATTTCTGGCAGGGCTATACTTGCATGGGCCATCTGCATTTGCCAGCATATGGTCAGTCTGCTCTACACATGTCCCCAAACTCTGCATGATTGCAAGGTCTACTCTTGTGCATTTCCCTTGGAGTTCACACACTGCCGTCACTATTGCTGTGGAGTTAGGGTTACATCTGTCACAGTTCTTGAACCTGACTGTGTGCAGATACAGCCATTCTTAGCATCCTTAGGATCCTTGCTGCAGTGTACTGGTGTGTCATGATGACACACCCTCCCCACCTTCAGCCTTTTTGCAGATGCTTGACAAGTATGGCCTATACATGGGTGTCAGCTTGCAGTGTCCCAAACATTGAAAACCACATATAACAGCCTAGTCCCAACTAATAATGTGGACCACAGTATTATGTTATGCCATAGTGTAGATCTGTAACAGTTGGCATTGTAATACTGGTATATACACTGTTGTAGCACTGTATAAGGGTGATGTTTCACACATGTCCCTACTGTAGGCCATGTGTCTCACCATTATGTTCATCCCTGTGGACATATTTCACAATGACAGGATGTTAGTTATTTTTCAGGTGTCTGACACACCCTTCAGATACCCCATCATGGTAACCACTGTGATGCAGTGGGTCTACCTGACAACGCCGAAAGCTGATAATGCCTATGATGAGAACACCAACACCAGAAGATCAAAAACTGAGATGACTGACGGATGAAAACCCCGACGCTGAGAACACCGACATGTGAAAAGGCTGTGTAAGTATGCGGTAGTGATGGACGTGAGGGTTAGGGTGGGAGTAAGCTAAGTGTGCGATATTGACGGACTCTAGGGATAGGGGTGGGTTAAGTGAGTTAGGGTTAGGGCACGGGTTAGGTGAGTGTGCGATAGTGACAGTCTTTAGGGTTAGGGGCGGGTTAAGTGAGTTAGGGTTAGGGAGCGGGTTAGGTGAGTGTGTGATAGTGACAGTCTTTAGGGTTAGGGGCGGGTTAATTGAGTTATGGTTAGGGGTGCGTGTGAGTGTCGCGATAGTGACAGTCTTTAGGGTTAGGGGCGGGTTAAGTGAGTTAGGGTTAGGGCACAGGTTAGGTGAGTGTGCGATAGTGACAGTCTTTAGGGTTAGGGGCGGGTTAAGGTTATAGATAGTTGTGTATGTAAGGTTTAGTGTGGGTTTGTAAAGATTTTGGTGTGCTTGTGTTGTGTGTGTGCTTTTTGGACAGAGGATTTGTTTTGTTTGTTGATTGTCGGGATTGTGGTGTGTCAGGCATGTGAGATTTCGTGTTTGTGAACTTTCGGTTATGTGGTGTCGGTGATTTTGTTGTCAGTGTTGTAGTGCGTCGGTGTTGTCAGGTAGACCCGATGCAGTACATTTAACAACAACAATACATGAACATGTATGGCATGCATTATGGGTAGGTGTGTTAGATGTGTGCATGGAATATACCATAGCCATTACATGCCTGGTGTATTGGCAAGCATGAGCATATACCATACTCACTAGCTACAGGCAGTTGCCTTAGTGGTATACCAGAAGGACCTACATAAGAGTGTGAGAGATGTGATGTCAGTGGCCACAGCAGTGGCATTGCTACAGGGTAGGTGCAGCATTACAGTACATCAACAGTGCAAGTCCACAATACTACCACTTATGCACATATGTTTATTACTACTATGCAGCAACAGACTATATATATGACATCTCATATATGCATGATCTACCTGTACATATGTGGATGCATACACAACAGTGGTCTACTGATGTGCCCTGTGGCCTTACCTGCATGCTGCTCAGCCAATGTGTGGGTAGCACCCACCTCCACAATGGTCTCTGTCAGTTGTTGGGTGTGTGGGTGGGCAGATGCCTTGAGGCTGGTGAGGAGCTCTTCAACACATGTCAGGGGGGATGGATGGATGGCATGACCCCACATTGTGAGGTGATTTCCCCCAGACTGCAACAACATGCCGACAGGCATTGTGAAGCAGGTCAGTACATTGATGCCGGACCTGATCATAACTGCGGTTTTACAGGCTGACATCATTGACCCTGTGGACGAGATCATTCCACAGGGCAGTCCGCTCCTGCTGCTTATGGGCGGTCCTGCTGAACAGAACTAGATAGTGCTGTATAAGGTGGTTCAAAATGACCTAATTTTCTGCCACTGAATACCCTGATAAACAGCCGTGGGACATCTTGCCTGAAAGACATAAAGATGGAAACAGGTCTGAGCAACTAATACAACAAGGTTACCATAGTTCTTAATACACATCTCTGTCACCCCTCCACCATATCAGCGACAACAAACTGTTCACAATACTCAATAGGTATGGCTACAGCTTACCTACCATTGGGACATATATTGTATTGTACCTTACTTTTTGCTATATGTTTGTAGCCATGTTCCCTGTGTGGACACTATCATTGCTGGCCTGTTACAGTCTATTTCACCTGCATGCCATTGTCAAGGCCACATTGGTTACATATATGCATGTGGTATGCTTGCTATGTCATTGCTGCACATCTATCATTCTGTGATATTGGGGATATCTATGCATGCTGTTGGACATGTTCCGGGATTGTGTGGACTATTACTACCCACATATGTTCTATAACAGTGACACAATAGCATGTTTAGGGAATAGTTGCCAGCAGAACCACCTCTCCCACCTCATCTGGCCATGTTACTAGGCCACATCACATATGGGACCCACACTGGGGCCTCTTCATCTACTGGTCCAGCACTACCTTCAGGTGGAATCATCTCAGGAGATGTTGCACCCCCACCCCTGGGGGAACACACAGACATGATCCTGTCACCCAAGGTCAGGTCCAGGGTCTGTTCCATAGGGAGTTCCACAGAAACTTGTGGGATGTGCTACAGCACCTTGAGGCACCCAGTACACAATCCTAGGGTCCACATGCTCCTCCTGCTCAGCCTCCAGGCCAGGCACCTTCAGGGCCGTGGAACTGCTGTTGTGAGTAGCAATGGGTGGGGGCCTTGTTCCCATTGTTTCCATATGGGGGCTCATGGGGCTTCCACATCGCAGAACACACACACCATCCAGGATGTTTACCCACCACATGTGTCATATACCACCCCTGTAGGCTGTCCTCTATATCTACCAACCCGAACCACCTCCACAAATATATTTGCTATCCTTCCACTCCCTTTCCCTAATTTACAGACAAGGGCAATGTGGTCCCAACAAGGGGTTCACATGTTCATAGGTTCATAGGT
Organism: Protopterus annectens; assembly: GCF_019279795.1. Classification (NCBI taxonomy): domain Eukaryota; kingdom Metazoa; phylum Chordata; order Ceratodontiformes; family Protopteridae; genus Protopterus; species Protopterus annectens. The sequence goes on along the minus strand of NC_056736.1, from coordinate 465,603,996 downwards.
TCATAGGTTCGTACTAGGCTATCTGCCCTAAGGCATTTATAAGCCTAGCCAGAGTGTATGTGGCTTACACCACCCCTTAGGATGAGAATACTACGCCCTTTTAGGGTTTAGTTTACTATGCCTCTGTCTAGTAGTGACACAGAGATGACCCCCGGGGTAAACCTACGATCTCCCATCCACTCGTCGAGATTTCTCTTGAATAGAGTCAGTGAGGGGCTCTGCCTAACATGGACTGGGATTCTGTTCCAGAGTGTAGGGAGCCTCTGGGTTATGAATCTGTCCCTCCAGCACATCCTATTTATTTCTGTGTTGAGGGTTAAGTCACTTGTTCTCGTGGCTCTGATGGATTTGGATTTTCTGAGGTGGAGCATGTCCATTAATTCAGGATTCTACATGCCCTTGTACGTCAGGCACAGATCACCTCTGAGTAGGTATGTGACTGAATAGAGCTGGAGTTTTTTCAGTCGGGCAGCATATGACATATGTTTAAGACCCTTTATCCTCTTGGTGAGGAACTTTTGGGGTCTTTCCAACTGCTGCAGGTGTCGGGTGAGATACATCCCAAATGGGGCATTGTACTCAATCATTGGCCTGATAAGAGAAGAGTACAGGGGCACAATGACCTCTCTTGATCTAGATGTGAAACCCTTCATGATAAGGTGGGCAATATAGAAGGTCTTCCTAACCACTTTGGCAATGTGAGTGTCAAATGAGAGGTTACTGTCAACCTGGGTCCCTAGGTCCCTGATTACCTCTTCTGTACTTAATGGATTACCACCTATGTGGTAATTTGTGGGTACCTGTTTTTTCCCCAAAGGGTATCACTATACATTTTTTGGCGTTCGGCTTAAGGCCGTGGCTCTGGCACCAATTATCCGTTTCTATGAGGCCTCTCTGAAGGATGTTTGTGTCTGCTGGAATATCAATTATGGCGCCCAGTTTGCAGTCATCTGCGAACTTTGTCAGCCACAGTCCTCCTATGTTTGCCTGTACCTCGGAAAAATAAATGCCGAACAAGAGGGGTCCCAGGACTGAGCCTTGTGGGACACCGCTTGTGACTGGCTTAGAGTCTGACATAGCTCCAGCAACTCTGACCCTGTGGGTTTTGTCCTTGTGCCAGTTTGCAACCCATCTTGTGACATATGGGTTTACATTTAAGCTGGTGAGTTTGTCTATGATGCCAGTGGGGTATTGTGTCAAAGGCTTTTGCAAGGTCAAGGTAGGCTGTGTGAACTGCCTTACCCTCATCGATGGCCTTAGTGACTGTTTCAAAAGTCAACCAAGTCCAAAGGCAGGATCTGCCCTTGACAAAGCCAAATTGAGTAGGATCCAATGTCTGTAGGTCCCCAATGTCTTTGTTTATGAGTTCCATAATGATCCTCAACATAGCTTTGCAGACTAGGCTCGCTTATGGGGCGGTAATTTCCAGGTTCTGTAGAAGCACCACCTTTGTGAAGTGGGACCACTGTTGCCGTCGCCACTCTTTGGTAATGTGGATCCTGTAGTAAGGCTAGATTAAACAGCAGCCTTATGTGTGGGTTTAGTTCCTCTTGAGTTCATGTAGCACACAGCCGGGACACCATCCGGTCCCATTGATGCTGTGTTTTAGCTTTAGAGAGGGCGCTCTCACCTGGGCATCTGAGATGTTAGAGGCTACAATCTGCTGGGATAGTTATTTCTCCTTTTGGGGGAGGGAGGAGAATTTGCACTGAACCTGTCTGCCAGAATGTTGGCAATGTCAGTGGGTTCAGTGTATTTTGTGTCATTTTGGACTAACTCTGAGCATATCTGGGAGTTTCCACCCAGGTTTCTAACATATCTAAAGAAGGCCTTGTGATTGTCTTTTGTGTCTTTTGCGATTTTTCTCTCAAAGTTGGCCTTGGATGATTTTATGAGTGATCGTAGTTTTTTGTTAGTACTGATCAGAGACTCCTTCCCTTTTAGGGATTTTGCTCTGTCATGTAGTAGCTTCCTCCTCCTGTTGTAAAGTTTGTTTATGGCTGGGGTCCACCAGACCGCCTGCCTTTGGGGGAATGGGTCTTGGTTTTATTTGGGATTGCATGATCCATGCATTCTTGAAGGTGCCATAGAAGGCATTTGCAAAGGATTCAGCAGTGTGGGTTGTGGTTTCCACTGGCCCAGGGGCCTTGAAGGATACCACTTCAGTCTTAAGAAGTGTGAAGTTTGCTTTTGAGAAGTTCTTCACTGTGGTCTTTTGTGCAGGGGTGGGGCGGGATGTGGATTTCCAGTGAGATTAATTTATGGTCTGATCTTACCAAAGAGGGATATACTTCCGGTGTGGAGCATTTTGTCCCCATGTTTGTGATGATCAGGTCTAGTATATTGTCTCCTCTTGTGGGAATGGTGACTAGTTGTTCCATTGCATTTGAGTTTATGAATTCTAGGAACCTTTGGGCTAGGGTGTTGGGGCTTGAGTAATGTTCCCAGTCTATGTTTGGGTAGTTGAAGTCTCCCAAAATGATGGTATTTGGAGAGACATTCATACTCTCCAGTGTCTTCAGGAAGGCTGTGTGGGGTTCCTGAGTTTGAGACATACCCATCCATGTTGCACACACTTACAGCTGTATATATATATATATATATATATCTGTGTGTATTGCTATGTGTGATGTTCCCTCACACATAGCATGCAGCACCGTGGTGGTAATATAGGAGACATGTATTTACATACATATGTGTGTGTGTGTTTGTATATATGTAGACATATACACTCACACACACACACATATATATATATTTATATATATACATATGTGTGTATATATATATATATATATATATATATATATATATATATATATATTTTATGTTGTATATATGTGTATATATATATATATATATATATACATATATATATATATATATATATGTCTACATATGGGTATCTGTATATCTGTAGACATACATATATATATATATATATATATATATATATATATACATATACATGCCTATATATGGGGTACAGTCAGACATCAGGTCCACAATCTCTAACTCTCCTTCCTGCACAGCTGCACTGTTCTGCCTCGCTACAACACAGACAGATGCCACATATGGACACAGCCGAACATTAGGGGGTATATATAGGGACAGAATGCAGGTAAGCCTATTACACACCTATGGCATTTCAGCATGCTACAATACATGTTAACCTGAGTATCCTGCAAGTGCTGGGCTCTGGAACCCACATATCCTTCATTATGGTATTATTTCCACCACCATCTATTGGCCACAGTAATATACATCCTTTCCATTACACAGCACACACTATGTTGGCTTACATCTTGTCAGTCAGTGCTGCTCTGCACAGTTGACAGGTATGGCTCACTACCCACAGGGACAAACTCTATAGTCCATAGCAGTTGTTCAGCTGAACATCATTACAACACCCGATGGCACATATATATCATTCCACATCATCTATCCCAGTATTATGGACCAAGTACTGCAGTCAATTACATGCATATATACTTTACATACCTGTTGTGGGAATAAGGTCTGTTGTGGATGGTTTCCTTGTAGGAGATTTTTTTTTTCCTTGGCTATGGCCTTAGCCTGCTTTCTTTGTTTCTGTTTTGGTTTTGGTTGTGGATCTGGTTTCTTTTTCTCTTTTTCTTTCTCTCTCTCTCTCCAGTAAATGGATTGAGCTGCTTGGAATCAATTTCAGCATGGCTTTTGTAGGTGATGCACATGATCAGGTGATGGCCTCTGCACCAATCAGTGTCCTCCACTTGCTACCTGCATGTAGCATGCTGTGTAGTACTTCCAATTACCACTGTCATGGCAACCCACTACTATAAATCCCTACATCATGTGGGCATGGTCCCTTTACCTTTCCTGTATGGTGGACATCCTTCCTGTATGTGGGCAGCAGTGTTACAGACAGCAGGTAGCAATACCACTTACAAGAGAACTTGCACAGTCAGGCCAGCTATATATTAGTATGAGGTTCCAGAACAACAGAGTGTGAGTACTGTTGTTGTATGCATTGTATAGCACCAGTGTTACAGGGTTTGTGTGCACATACTAGTTTAACATGGAATGCAGTCTGTCTGCATAGCTCTAAACTGTGGGCCTATCCACTTGATGGCCAGAGGTGTGCCTGTTATGTTTTGTCTGTCCACCACACAAGTCTTGTGTCAGATATATCACTGACAGTGTTTGTGTTCAGTACATGGCTACATCCAGTTGTGTTTCTGACTTCATATTCCTGACTAAGGGTATGTTGCAGACTATCCTGTAACACCAGCAACTTGCTTAGTGTATGACAACACTATTTCACATAGGGGCCTGTGTTCCGGCCTCTGTCCTCCACCTACCTACCAGGCTTTGTCCATATGATATGCTGTCGGGGGTTATGTAGTGGCCTGTGAGTATGTCATGCTGCCATTCCTGCCATCATTCCAGTGCTGTTGTGGCCCTTACACATATTGTGGGGTTGGGTCCATATATGTGTGGGCTTCATCCGCACAATACATATGTGCCGTTCTGAAGTCCAGAGGTCAGTGTAACAGTGGTATATTCCCCTGTATGTCAGTCTATGGGGGGATGCACCATAACTACCCTAGGCTGTTACAACATGTGAGGGATATCAGGAGTAAGCTGCCTTAAGG
>NC_056736.1:465566862-465596862 GCF_019279795.1 Protopterus annectens | reverse complement strand
TTAAACCAGATTACATGTCCAGTGGACATGTGTGTGAAATGGACAGCTATGTATGGGGCGAGATATTTTTTTGGGAACAGATTGCCTCCTTTTTTTTTCAGGTGAAAGTGGGATGTTGGGGAGGGATAGTAGGTATATTTGGGGAGGTAGTTTGGGTAAGTTAACAGACAAGACAAACAAGACACATACAGGGGCGGTATATAACAAATGTGGGGGGTAAACACCTTGATCGGTAGGAGTGTTGGGAAATCAGAAGCCCATGAGCCCCCCTAGTGGAAACAGTGGGACTGAGGTCCCCACCCATGGGCAGTCACCACTGCACCTTCACAGCCCTGAAAGTGGCTGTGCTGGGGGATGAGTAGGAGGGCCAGGCCGACTCTCTAGTTGCAACACATGGCCCTCAAGCTGGCATAGCAGATCTCCGACCTCCCTGTGGAGTTCGCTACACACCATGACCCAGACCTGGCGATGGGTGATAGGTTCCTGTCCGCACTCACTTCCGGGAGGGTGAGCCCCATCCCCTGAGGCAGTTCCACCCAAAGGTGGTGCAGGACCAACAGACAAGGAGGTCCCGGGTTGGGCCCCAGACATGCTGGTGCCCGGTGCCACAGCCAGCTGAGGTGGGACAGGTAGGTCCGCCAATACCAGCCTTCCCAAATGTGCTATGGTGTTTAAATTTTATCAACATCTGTGGGTTAGTAATAGTCAACACATTTCAGGATTAGGTATAACAGCATGCATATATATTCCCATTAACCCAAACACCAGATATGGAACAGTTGCATAGCAAACAGAACACATGCATATATGGGACCACAGTGGTCATTACAACAGCATGCAGTTACAGTGATGGCAGCATGCCACCAATGTGGGAGTATTTCAACATAGCACATGCACAGAAACAAATTTAAATAATTATCAAACAATAGGACATATGTCCCAGCAGTAGAGTTAAGTCAGCACATACCAATTGAGTTATGTATTTAGTTTATTGTTGCAGATATGGTGGGGGGAGAGAAAGATGTCAATTAACAACTAGTATATTCCTGTAGTTCACATTGCTTTCCTAGTCAGTGCTGTGAACTGTACCTTGCAAGTATTAGTAGACTACCTATTGCCTTAGTTTGGACAGTGGAATGGATGTTGACAACTTTATACATGAACTGGTTTTACCTGCAGTATACACCTCTTACCTGGTATACCTGTGGAGGTATTGTTTGTTAATACTACCTGTTTCTACACATACTCCCAGATTCCAGGTTGATGTTATGCACATACCTGTCCATCTCTTTTTGCACCCACTCTGGGCATGTCTTCACCACATGCAGGTGAACCAAGACATATTTTGACTATTGCGCTCTTAAACCTTTAGTGACTTGTACAATGACAGGTTTGTTTTATTTGACATTTTCCAAATATGTACAGGTCTGACAGTCAGTTATATGACATGAAATGCTCCCTACATGTCAGAAATTACACACTGATATGGCAGGGCTAGGGTAGCAGTCAGCAGATATGGGCCAAATAATTGGACATTCTGGACATTTCTGTACACTTGTTAGGTATGGTTCTGTATACAGCTTACTATCATTCCCAGGATACGAACCATGGCTGTGTCTGCTAAAAATAAAACACCGTCCATCACAGTTGAGTGTGTGTGCTATAGGTATTGCTGTGTAGCTCTTGTTTGATTTCTGTCTATAATTCTCCTGTGGTTTTACATTCTGACCTTGTAATTACAACAATCTTATACAGTATTTCCTAGACCGTTGTATTATGTAGTACAGTGTAGGTAACAGAGATGAGTAATACCTTATTATTCTGAGCAACTGCAACACTAACGATACTATACAATTCCAGAGTAAACAATACCAGTACAGGATATCAATCTTTTATTTATAGGCACAGTGTTCGTATCTGACAGACCTGTGGGAGCAATGTTTGTTACAACTACCTGCATGTCACCACACAAATTACCAGTTTTCACATTAGTATTATGCACATATGTCTCACTCTGTTACTGTACAAATTCTGGTCACAACTTCACAACATGGGGATGGAGATGGGACATACTTGGCTACTTGCTCTCATAATATTTTGGGGGTTGCTAGAGTGACAGGTTTGTTGTTATAGATGTCTGATAATCAGTTGTATGTCTTGTTTGCTGCCTAAACGTATGGGATCATCCCACTGATTTGCCAGGGGGACAGGGTGACAGGCAGCAGCTATGGGCTGATTTACTGGACATTCTGGACATTTCTGTACACTTGTGGGGTATGATTCTGCATACAGCCTACTACCACTCCCAGGATTCGAACCATGGCTGTGTGTGCAAAAAATACAACAGTTCACGTCGCAGTTGAGTGTGCTATTTGGATTTCGCTGTCTGTCTTTTCAGTGTTTTCTGTCTAAGTCTCTCTCAGTTGTATTATTTGACCTTTTGGGATTACAACAGTCATATACAGACATTCCTACACAATTTATTTATGTAGCACAGTGTGGGCAACAGTGCCTACTACAACAGTACTATTAAGTGATTGCAACTCTACATTACCATATGATACCAGATTGAACACATGCAGTCCAGCAGTTAGACCTTAATTCTCAGGCTATTATGCTTTTATTTACATGCAACCTATATGAGACTCTTTCTCCCCTATTCTCTGGTGTATGCAGTACATGCCTTAAACAATACAGGTTTTATACAGGCAATTAACTTACTACTACTTTTAGATTTATTTACTATGACAGTACATGCAAGAGTATTACTAACCTGCCTCGCATCGCAACCGCTGCAGTCTATAGCCATGGGATTCCTGGTTTGCAGCCCGCTCACATGCCGCTGTGAAAGACATCAGAGGAATATTTTGCCATACCTATCCATAATATACATGAGCTAGCAATTATTCAACAGGTAGTGGACTGATACTTACACACTGCTGGGACATCCCCTGTCCACCTAGCCTCTTGGATCCACTGATCCAAGAGATCCCCCTTTCTCAGCTTCAGGTCAGCATAGTGATGCCTGACCTGCTCATCAATTTGGGGTATGCCAGTGGCATTGGTGAGGTCACAGGCGAGATGGTCCCAGGCTTCCACTTTGTATTGGGAACCCTGGTACTGGCCCTGCAGCAGTCTCTGGTCATGGTCTTTCACAAGGAGTCCTGCCATGACTGTGGACTCCTGGATGCCCAGCACTGCACCTGAAAGCACACACCCTCTCCCATTCCAGACATAGTGCCTACAAAGGGAAACTACAACCAGTTATGAGATGTATTCCCTCATGTTGGGTTTAAATAGGGCCAGTTTTCCGCACTTTGCGTGATTGGACAGCTTTGAAAATGCTAAGCTATGGGCAAACCTGCTTACCTAAGGTTGGCATTGCTTAAAGGGGTATACCAATGGGCAGACTGAGTTAGCTGGCCTACACATTGCTTACACCTACTAAGCTGGGCTATGCAATGCTTAGCATTGCTTAATATTTAATTTGCATTATATTTGCATTGTGACATTGATGTATTATTCATTACATGTTATATATGTGTTTGGTATCCATGATTCATGCTAACGTACACTGTATGGGGTCCTTGTGTTTATTAGGGGATTTCAACACTTTATTACAATGACACCTCACATCTAGGCTTAATGCAGTACTCCAGTTCACATATTTATGTCCCGTAGTAGTTTATACAATATAAAATGATATATTGATTACTTTCACATGTTCAGTTTGTATTTCCTATAGTGAGGATCTGTTTGGTGATACCTCACTCTTATGTACTGCTGTGATGGCTTAGTGGTTAACTACTGTAACTATAGTGTACAGGGTCCTGGGTTCACGACCTGTGATAGCTGTTTATTTTGTTTCTGGCCAGAATAGCGGCTGATGCATACAGATTGATTAAGGCTTTTTTAAGCAATTGTAAGCAGGTTTGCATGGGTTTGCGCAAAGGTAAGCAATGCTAACCTCTGGCTGAATATGCTTACAGAGTGTTAGCTTCAATATTGCTTAACCTGTATGCGCATTGCTTAGCCCCAAGCAAACATGCTTAAACCCGCTTATTACTACTTAAATAGGCTTACTCTTGCTTACCCCACACTAATTTAGCCAGTAATGTAAAGTGGTTCTTGGGAAGGTGGTGGATTTGGAAACTGTATGGATTTATCATTCATTATACATTTTACCTTCCATTTGTATCCCTGATTCCTGTGTACATATATTGTATGGGGCACGTGTGATTATCTGTGGACTTTACAACATTATGACAATGACACCTCACATCTGCATTTAATGCAGTACTCCAGTTCACAAATATATGTTATGTCATAGGTTATGCAACAAAATCAATTGATCATAAAGTGATTTGACATGGAAAATGGATTGTACTGGTGTGGGACTTGAACCGGAAATGACTGCTCATAAGGGAAATGTCCTGCCCACTACACTATTGCTGTATTGCTTCATTTGCATATATCTTGATTTTTATCCTCTTGTGCCATTTAAGCTGCATTAACCATAGCTAAGTGATGGGCAAACTTGCACACCTACTGTTACACTTAATCTGTTTTATAAAAAAAATACTTCTTTGTATTTAATGTTTTAACTACTGCTCTTGTAGACTTGGGGGATGCTGCTGGGGGTATGTGGACACCTATGAGTGGTCTCACTCATTCTTATTCATACACTGCTGTTCTTTATTGCAGGGGCATGTATATTCTGAGAGTTCTGCTCTCAGACGCGCCCCCTGCACTAGTACATGCTCCGTGTCCATTTAGGAACTCAGACAGCGTGCCTTCATTAATATGCATGGCACGCTGCCGTCCTGCTACTAAACAGCCACTTCTGTGCAGGACTAAGCTCAACTTTTTTTTTACCATCTTCTAAAAATGTTTTACACTCATGAGCTGTATTTTGCAATTGCTAAATATGACTCTCTTCACTGATTTTACTTTGACAATGCTTGTGGATATTACTATAAAGGCAATGCAGTCTTGTTTTTTTTTTGAAAAAAACACATATGTCACAAATTGCAAGCTTTGATCTGTTACTATATATATAAATGAATTGAGCAGCAATTTCTATGAACAGTTTAAAACTTGAATGCAAAATTGTCCATTTATACAGATAGAAAACACAGTTTATATACTGAAGTATGTTATTTACATATCGAACCATTTATTGTACAGCATACACTTGCTTGTACAGAATGTTTTTGTATTTGTATATACATAGTTGAAATGTACACTCAGCCCAGTTTACAAACTTGAAACATTAAAATGTATTTTTGGTATTTTTGTTTTACTAATGTACATGTTTATGGCACTTTAATTACTCAATGACAATAAAACATGGTTGTCTTTTAACAATTACTGAATTATTGATAAAGACCAATATGTTTTTTCTTGTACATTTATTGTAGTCCCTTTTACAGTACTGTTTACAGTCAGTGTAAAATTGAAAGCATGCCCTTTCCCCCTGTAGTATACAGCATTTTATTGTAGTATTGTTTATTTAGTTTATGCTGCGAGAATTGAATATATGCTTGCCCTCTGGCTGTTATCCAGACTGTGACACTTTGGTCTTACACATTTGCTTTATTAGGTTACTAAAAACCTTTGGACCATTGTTTGATTTGATAATTTTTAGCCATTTTCAATAACGGAAATTTTATTTTATAAAGCTGTTGCTGTTGCCTATGCTGTCATAGTTTTAGTAGGAATTGCCTTTGCCCATTTTGAAAAGACATTTACTACGAGTAGGTATTTGTACTTCTCCTTTTGTTGTTGGGAAGGGACCTGCATAATTTATTTTAACTGCATACCATGGTCTATTTACTATTTGTACTCAATGTAACTGAGATTTTGTTACTTTTAGCATTTACCTGCAAACCAATTATTAATGATATATATGCACCATTGTGACATTTTATTATAATTGCCAAATAGGATTTTTGTAGACTTTGTTGCTTTTTGCTTAATGCTGCATGTGAATACTTCTTGTTTTTGACCTTGTACATTTCAGTACCAGTAACGTTTTATCTTATACAACATTTCTTGTAACTACCCATTCCAGCCTGTAAAGATTTGAGCTCACATAAAACAAAATCTCTTACTTTTTTTTTTTGCACATTTTAGACTCTTAAACCATAGTATATCTCTTAACCCTTTTAGCACTTTCTTTACCTTCAGTCATTTGCCAATACTCTTGCAACTTGATATTAGAATACACTTGTAGAACACTTAGAATTATAATAAATATTTGTAATTTGCCTAACTCTGCATAATATTTTTAATTTGGGTAATTTGTAGTATGGTATTATGTACTCAGTAAAACCTTATATTACTAGCATTGCTTTTGAATACTATTTTGGCTGGAGTCTCTGCTATTTTTTAAATACTATTATACCATTACAAAATATTGTAAAAAGCAAAAGAAATATTGGTTTAACTAACACATGCTTAAAGCAGATATATTTACATTATTTACATTTGCTGTTGTCTGCCTTTTGCTCTTGTGCATTATTTTAAACAGAGTCACTTTAGGTGAAAAGAAAATACATGCATGTCAGTCTTGTGACCTCATGTCTTTACTGCTTTTAACTACTCTCATTTTATTTTAATACAGTAGAACTGTTTTGTTATTTGAAATGATGATTTGGAAATTACCTAACAGCTTAGCTAGGAGAGGCTTTACTTGTATATGCTATGAGAACAGCGTCATGCATTTTACATTACTGTTTAACTGATAAGTGTCTTGCTTTAACTGAATGAAAGTTACATTAGATTCTGCTGTGTACCTTAACCATTTTCTAAATGTAGAATAGTACATTGTAAATTATTTTTTATCAGTGTAGCTAACTGCTGTTGCTTTAACTCTTTACTATCCAGATTTATTTTTGTCTTGTGATTCTGCATGGGTTGTCTGATATGTCTCAGTATTCTGTTCTGCTGACTCTAAAGCTCTTATGCACTTCTGAAAAAGTGTTTGCATATATTGTCTGAACTTTTTTAACTCACTCTGTCTGTCTCTTAGAAGTTTATTAAATCTTTTTGTCAGTTCGCCATGAACCTCATCTCTGTTCTTATCTGTTTTGTACTGTGTGGTGGTTTTATGCCACTTTTGTTTAACAAGATGTACAGAAGATTTTGTCAATAACTGACTTGACTGATGTTGTATTTTTGAAATTAACATTTTACATCTGTTGACAGGACATAATGCAAGTGTATAAACATTTACTGTCATACCAATCAGGTTTCTGTTTAAGATACCAGTCAGACATAATGCATTTACTTATTTTCTGACTGTTAACTTGCCCTAATAAGGTTTTACATTTGCTAATATGCTGCTTACACAACTTTTGTAGTCTATCTAAAATTGACACAATAATAGTAATACTGTATTTACTATCTTTTGTACTAGCCTGATTTACGGCATTCATGCTGTTATGTAACTACCAAATTTTTTACCAAAGTCCACGTTGACTTTAGCTAGCCACTTTTGAGCACTGTAGATGATTGGAAAACTTTTGTAGTTATTTGAAAAGCTGATAACATGAATCTGGCAGTTACAGACTTGAACCTGAAGTGTTACCAATCTTGGAGAATTTATGGTACTGCTTATTTTTTGCACGGCAGTCCTTTTCTGGATTCAGATGTCTGTAGAACTGTACTGCTGTAAACTGTGGAAATCAAAGTGCTTCTATTTTGGTCTTAATCACATACACGTACATAAATGTTAGTTACTGCCCTTTCACTGAAGTGACCTTATACAAGGCACAGGCACTATTCACTCTCCCTTTGTTCGGATACAGGCTAGGCTCACTATTGATTAATTTCTAAACATATGTAACACATGGTGTTATCTTGACTGGTAGGATGTTTTTCCCAACCTACAAACTCTTTACCTGTTACAGACTGCAGGATTTGACAATAGCTCTTAAGTGTTAAAAATTATAAGGTGTCTCACTCATTTTAGCCATAAAAAATCCTCTGAAGTATGGGAGACTGCCTGTTTTTCACAGCACTCAATAAAAATTAATTTAGAAGAATGCATTCACAACAATTTATGATGCTCTACAACATGGCTGTACTAGTTTGCACCTATTTTGTACACTTTCAATACACTGTGTGGTGCATTATGATGCAGTAATGTTGATAGTTGCTATGTGACTGTAAGGCATCTTCCAAAGTCTATACTACAGGTAGGTCATATTTAGAACTATGATGAGTTATCCTGTTTAAAAGTGTCTGCCTTACACTGAAAGTTGCTACATCACCATTGTCGTGACATTTATTTCTGAATGAATGGATGCCTTCTTAGTGAATGGTAGAGAATCACTCATTTCTAATTTGGAATGTAAAACTGTATAGAAACAATGTCAAGTTAACTTTCTATAACCTGCTGTTATTTCTGTTCCTTAAAGGGTGTCTACAGTTTGAACAAATGAGATGCTACTCTATGGTTTTGGTTTTGTTGTTGTTGACTTTTCCCAGTTAGGGGTCGCCACAGCGGAACTCCGATCTGCTAATGATTGGCAGTAGATTTTTATGGTGCCGAGGTGCCAGCTCGATTCCCAACCTTCAATGAAGGTACGCCCATTCACGCATGTCATTTGGATACTACTAGACTGCGGGGAGGACATGCAGACTCCACATAGAAGGCACTCCAGCTGAGAATCGAATGAGAGAACCTCTTGCTGTGAGGTGACAATGCTACTGCTGCACCACCGCAGGTTTTGGTATCACCTGAAATACCACCCTACTGAAATACAAAATTCTTATTTTGGTCAATAAAGAAAAATTCCTACAGTCAAAAAATGAAGACTAAAAAGAAAGTGAGCCAAATAACATAACATGATGACTGACTTTACTGCAATACTTAAGCCACCCCCTCCTTCCTTTTAAGTATTCTTTCAGAGGAATTTTAAGTTCAAAAGTACTACTGTAAATGACTCACTTGAAACACTTTCAGTTTCCATTCTATCAAAACCTACAATCTGACTGGTAGATTTTCCTGCACAGCTAATTTCCTGATTCTGTCCCCATGCAGTGGTGACTGTTGCTTCTTGAACTCCTGGTTATGTTTTGTTTACTTTACATAACATAGCTGTGCAGCAGAAGCTGGAAGGCTTTGGTTCCCACTTCCAGCTTTACAGTCACACTGTGCATCCATAGGCTGATTGACTTGTGCTGCTCCTCACTGGCTTCAGTTTATAAGAAGCACTGAGCCTACTCTCACATGGACTGCATGCATACAACTGAAGATGTAATGTGGGGATCAGTTGACAAGAGTATAGACACTCAAAAACACACCCACTGATGGTGGCACTGGGGCTTGTGAAGCATGTGTTGGGCCTGCTGTTGGTATCTGACTGTGTTCCCTGATGGTGCATTTCCATACCAAACATGTGTACGCAGCCCAGAATTTTAGCAGTAGATCCTGGCATTGGAGGACATGATGAACCCTTCTCATTTTGGGCCATTAAGCCCTGCTGAAGTTGAAAAAAAGCCTGGGAAGAAGAGTTCTTTGTCCCAAGTGCAATGAATGAGTTCTTGCTTGTGGACTCTAAAGACTTCTTATAAGTGTGGTCTAATTTTTGAATGGAGGCTAAATGGTGTTAACACCATGGGCAGCCTCAAGGAGGTTGCTGGTGATACATATCTTCTGGGCTCTATTTCTTTCAGTTAAGTGGAAATGGTTACTATCTCAAGCTCTCACTAGTCAAAGACAAAAAAGACAAAAAAGCCTCACATAAAGATAAGAAAAGTCTTCTTTGAAATAGTTCTACCTTTAGAAATCTATGATTGATGTCTGTACCAGCTCTTTGACCCTTTGATAACATTCTGACAAAGGTCAGTAGCTACATATGGGACTTTCCTGACAATTATGTAATGAGCCATTTTCAACCTGCACTATTCTCTAAGTGGCAAAGTGTGGCAGGAGCTTCTCCATTTTGCATTCTTGAGTGGCTAGGTGTAACTGTTGGCACTAATGGCAGTGTTCTGTACCGTGGTCTTCTCCCAAGCAATGAAAACAATGGTAATGTTGGTTTTACTTCATAGTTTAGCAGTCACATGAACATGTAGATGACTTCAGTGTCATAGGCATTTAACATCTGAACTTTTCCACAAGTACCAGGATCAAGATCTGAGTGATTGAAGCATCAGAAAATGTCTCTGAGTCTGGGGTAAGGAGCACTTTCAAAGTATGGCAAGAGACATCATGATGTGGTTTGACAAAGGGTGTCTTTACCCCTAACTATGGGAGACACAGAGTAATATAGCCAAACTGGAAAGGAAGGAAGGGTTATCTTAATCAGAGTCCGACCTAGGAGGTCCCTTTTCTTAAATCTGTTTTAAACATAATATGTCAACACAGGTGCTTGTATTAACTTCTGCTTAAGGGAATTCAGTGTCTATGTGCATCTTTATTCTTTTTGCCATAGCATGTCAGAGTGCTGTTAATTGAGCAGTAAGGTCTGACATAGTCAAAATAAACTTGTCTATATTGGTTCACCCAAAAAATTTAAATGTCCTTTTTCACATTCAGGAAAAGGCATTTTCTGGATAGTATTCAGTTTTGTTTGATCTTCTTTTATCCAAGTATTTTGTAACAAATGGTCAGATTATTTTATTTTTTATGGGTCTGCTTTGCACACTTCTCTTTTAAACTTTAAACAAACTACAGACTTTCAATATTTTTTCTACAGACTTTCACCAGTCTTACTCCTACTGCTGCTTCAGGTAATATCGACATTACAACAGGTCTGTCTCCACTCTGATGTATCCTAGTCAATGCACAGTGTATAAAAAACAAAAGTGACCATATTAATGCCTTTTTTTCCTTACATAAGTCTGATTTAGTTGTTATCACAGAATCTTGGGTTAAGGCTAACAATCCTTCTTTACATCATTTTTACCCTGGCTATAACTACTTTTTTGAAACCAGACCAGGTACAATATTTATTTATTTACTTATTATTTATTATTTATTACAGTTTGATGACCATTATAGTCCACTGGGCCTGGAAGAACCTGTTTTCAGTGGAAACCTGGGGAGAAAAGCTCCACAGGATATAGACAATTTTACAATAATTATACAAAAGTAAATGAAGTAGTAGAACAGTGAAAAATGACATAACATTTCAAATCCTAGGTAATGACTTACAAAAGACAATACAATGCAATACAATAACAATTACAATACAAGGAGGTGGAGTTCTCCTTCTGTTCAAATCACACTTAAATGTCCAATTACTTACTCAAGGAAACACTAACACTAATAATTATTCTATCTGGTTACTTGCATCCCTTCCTGTCCCCAGGAATACCACACTACACCTCACTGTAGCTTATCTACCACCTTCCTTCTCACTCCCCAAACTAAATAATCTACTAAAACTAATAAATTCTTCAACAAATAATATCAAAAATCTCATAATACTTGGAGGCTTCAGTCTTAATCTGTTCAGTCCCATTTCTGATGATCTGTATACTCTTCTGATACAGTTCTGCCTCAGCCAGTTCATATCTTAACCTACTAGACCCAACCTAAGTACATCTCACCACTCCCTCCTAGATCTCATATTAACTAACAAACCTTCTCATGTCATACATCACCATCCATCCACCATATTTGAGTGACCACTGCCCAATTAGTTTTCATATCCATCATCAGTATGTAAATGTGCCCACCAAAGCTCATATCTTTCTGTAATAAATGACAGAATAATATTAATAAACTTAAATCCACCCTGTCCTTAATTGACTGGTTACAGTTTGAACTCACCTGACCCTAACACTGCTGCAGAATTATTAACCTCTATACTGATTTACCTGCAAAACTACTACTTCTCAGAAATCTAAGCCTATAAGCCTATAGGTTCATAGGTAGGTACTAGGCTATTGGCCCAAGGGCCTAAGTAAGCCTAGCCAACAAGGTTCCCTGGCTTACGCCACCCAAGAAAGTTATTTCCCTGTGCCCCTGTCGAGTAGAGCCACAGAGGTGATCCCCGTGGTGTATTTCCTATTTCCCATCCACTCATCAAGATTTTTCTTGAAGAGTGCTAATGAGGAACTTTGCTTGACATAGATGGGTAGCTTGTTCCAGAGTATGGGAAGTCTCTGGGACAGGAATCTATCCCTCCAGCATGTCCTGTTTATTGTGGTGACAAAGCTTAGGCCCCTAGAGCATGTAGCTTGGCGGGATTAGGATTTCTTTAGGTGCAGCATGTCCAACAGCTCTGGGTTTGACATAGCTTTATATGTTAGGCAGAGATCACCTCGGAGTAGGCGATATGCTACAGAGTAAAGCTGGAGTTTTTTGAGACGGTCAGTATAGGGCATCTGTTTGAGGCCAGTAATCCTCTTTGTGAGGTACTTCTGTGGCCTTTGAAGCTGCTGCAGATGTCTTGTGAGGTACATTCCAAAAGGGACGTTGTACTCTATAATGGGTCCAATGAGTGTCGAGTAGAGGGGAACAATGACCTCTTTTTTCCTGGATGAGAACCCTTTTGTGATGAGGTGTGCCATGTAGAAGGATTTCCTGACTACTGTGGTGATGTGATTATCAAAGGAGAGACTACTGTCCACCTGGATCCCAAGGTCTCTTATCACACATTCGGCATTAAGTAGACGGCCACCTATGTGGTAGTTCATGGGTACAGAGTTTTTACCAAAGGGGATGACAATGCACTTTTTGGCATTGAGCTTGAGGCCATGGCTCTAACACCAGCCATCTGTCTCAGTGAGGCCCTTCTGTAGGATGTCCATATCATTTGGGGACTCGACTATGGTTCCTAGTTTGCAGTCATCTGTGAACTTCGTTAGCCAAATGCCTTCTGTGTTAGCCTGTACTTCAGAGAAGTAGATACCAAACAGGAGAGGTCCCAGGACTGTACCCAGTGGAACTCCACTTGACACTGGTAGTTCTAAAGTATAGTGTAGGGATGTATGGAGGGAGGGTGGGAGTCTATACAAACCTAAAACTAACAACTGGTTAACCTATGAGCTTAAAGCTCTTCAGCAACTTAGAGATGAGGTATGGCATTCGTAGGAAGCACTTCCTGCTACTATAAACAGACAGTGCTACATCCAGCTGTGCAACCTTGCCATGCATGCTATATGCCATCATAAAAGTCACTTGGTGAAATTATACTAAATCTCACTAACAAAATCACCCAAAATGTCTGGAAAGGGGTCAACAGAAGAACCTTCACTCCATGAATTCAACATCTTCTCGACTTTCTGCCTGTGATTTCCTTTTTCATTTCAGTAACCTCCCAAGCCCTTTCTCTAGTCAATCCCAAACACATCTGAGACTCCCACCCTCCTTGCATACATCCCAACACTATACTTTAGAAATACCACATCCAAAAATATCTACCTTCTGTTGAACAGTTAAACTTGATAGCCACCCCAGGTACTGACAACCTTCACCCATAGTTTATTTATCACTGTAAAGACAACATCATAGCCTTATTGAAACACATCCACAATGTGCGTATTACACTTAATATTATGCATAATATCCAGAAGAAGGCCATTGTGAAACCACTCCCTAAGAACCCCAGTCCTTCCAATCCATCAGAGTTTTGTCCCATTTCAATTCTCCCTACCCTAGGAAAGGTTCTGGAAAATTATTTCATTTGCAACTCACTCATCACATCAACCAATACAACTTTCTCCCTTAAAAGCAGCATGGATTTCGGTCTGGTTGCAGTCCATCCACAGTTATCTGGACACTTAGCGACAACATTTTTCTTGGAATGGACAAAGGCCTAATTATTGCAGTAATTTTACTGACCTCAACAGAGCCTTTGAGCTTGTCAGTCACTAAGTTCTTCTGTTCCATCTCACTAAAACAGGAATTACTGATGACACATTGCTGTGGTTCAAAAACTTCCTCTGTGCAATCCCCTTCTGAGTTAATTTCAACTCATCAACCTCTGCATCAGTCCCACTGCAGAAAGGTGCCCCCAAGGATCTATTCTGGCACTGCTCCTCTTTTCAATCTACATTAACAAACTTCCTTTTGACTTACCCATCTTCATCTCCTGCTTCTGCTCCAGCAATTCTGTAGTTTCTCTTGAACTCAAACAACAGGCTGACTTTCATGTTCTTTATTCAGTGGTTTAATGATAAACAATTACTACTAAACTCCTCTGAAGCAAAAACAGTACATTTTGACACTAGGCAAAAGGTAATTTCTATCCCCAGACCTCTAAAAATCCTCAGTCATCTTAATAACACTATTGAAAATGTCACCTCACTCAGATAACTAGGGATTTGGTTGACCCCTTCCTTAATTTTCAACTCCACCTGGATTACACACATGCACACAGACACACATACACATACACACAAAAATTGACTTTATCTTATTCTGGGCTAATAGAATCTCCTGTTTACTATCCAGACCCTTTAGAACTGCCATAGGTAAAGGCATTATACTGGTTAGCTAGAATACTGTCTCCTACTAATCACTGCACTTTCTAAAAGGAATGTAGCCACCATTCAGTCAATTTCAAATGCCATTTGCAGATCTATCACTCTCTCCTTAATTTATTTATTTATTTATTTTACATTTGTTGACCGGGCTAATCCAACTGGATACATGTCCATTTTCAGTGGAGGCCTGAGGAGAAAAGCTCCAGTAAAAAAAACATATTAAAAACATCCTCGGAAAAAAAAAGCACAGCGACATATCATACAACTATTAGAAAATAACATTTATATAGATTGATGCATCATCAGATTAACAAAAATTTACAATTTACATATTTTGATTTGTAAAAATTTACAAATATCAAAACATAATTTACAAGAAAATACCATTAAAAAGTGAGTTAAAGAATCGAACATGGAAAGTAGTACTCAGGAATGATAATGTTAGAAATTAAGAGAAAAGATTAGTTTATAGAGAGTTACATAAAGAGGTTTAACTGTTGAAAAAGATAACTGGCTATCTGTGAAACAATGTGCTGACTTTTTACTTGCCTCTCAACTATTTAAACTTATCAAGAATGACACCTTCCCTCCTCAAGTTTCCAGACTATTCAGAGATGCACCAACATACAACCTTAGACATCTTAACCACTCATGTCCTCTCTCCCACCATTCAAACTAGGCTTCGCTGCACGGACCATACTTTCTCAGACCTCTCTCTGAAATTGTGGAATCTCTTTCTTTTTTTCTTAAAGATCATTCCACTTAGATCTGTCCACAAATAAGAGCGTAATTCAAGACTCTAGAAAAATGCAACTGCTATCTCCCTGATCATATAACTTAACCACGTCATTTACTTCTTCCATCTACATACCTTGCTCTGACTATTTTTGATTGTGATTTCTTTTCAGCATGCCAGCTGTGGTTTTCCACTCTATATATAATGCATGTACATTTTATGTTTTTTCACTCACTGTGTATGTAATGTCATTTATCTATTGCCTTTATTTGCTCAAGCCAACTATAATAGGCACTTTGTACATAATATATGTATCTATTGCATTTTGTCATTCACTCTGTATATAATGTCATTTATACAATGACTGCTCATTGCTATTCAAAAATGAGCATGCTGACTGGACAGCCCAACCAGTGTGGCTATTGTAAATCAAGCATATACCAATAGAAAAAAGTTCGGCCACTGAACTACCCTTAATTTGCCAGACTTTCTATTGACCTATACTGGGGGACAGCAAAATACGAGAAAAATCAGGCATGTTCTACAAAACTAAAGAAACAGAAACACTCCTGATTTTCCTTATATTTCTCATCTGTTCCTCATAAAATCCTGACTTTTAAAACATTGAAAAAGAAAAAACAACAACAGAGATTCTCTTTTCTCTGCTGCTTCTACTGCACTGCACTGATGCACTGCACAAGTGGGGGAATGTAAATGCCATGCGCATGTGCAGTACGTCATTAAACAAGGAAGAATGTGGCAGAAGACTGAAGTGCCATTATTTATGGTAAGCAATTTGTTTCTTAAGTAATGTCATTACATAAAAGCAATAATCCACTCCTGTTTGTGGTTATAGGTTGGTATTGTGTTCAAACCACTCCAGCCACAGGTAAATCCTGATATATCCATGCACAGTTATAAATTATTAAACCAAATGTTGGTAAATCCTGATATACCTATGCAACGTCATGGATTATTACATCAAACAGGGGTAAATCCTCAAATACCCATGCACAGTCATGGATTATTATACCAGTCATGGGTAAATCCTGATATACCCATTAACACTAATGGATTATTACACCAACTGTGGGTAAATCCTCATATACCTATGCACACTCATGGATTATTACACCAACTGTTGGTAAATCCTGATATACCCATGCACAGTCATGGATTATTACACCAACTATTGGTAAATCTTGATATACCTATGTAACATCATGGATTATTACATCAACTGTGGGTAAATCCTGCTATACCCATGCACAGTCATGGATTATTATACTAGCTGTGGGTAAATCCTGATATACCCATGAACACTCTTGGATTATTACACCGACGGTGAGTAAATCCTGATATACCCATGCACAGTCATGGATTATTGTACTAGCCATGGGTAAATCCTGATATACCCATGAACACTCTTGGATTATTACACCAACTTTGGGTAAATCCTGATATACCCATGCACAGTCATGGATTATTACACCAAATGTGCGTAAATCCTGATATACTCATGCACAGTCATGGGTTAATATACTAGCCATGGGCAAATCTACCCATGAACACTCGTGTATATTACACCAACTGTGGGTAAATCCTGATATACCTATGCACAGTCATGGATTATTAAACCAACTGTGATTAAATCCTGATATGCTCATGCAAAGTCATGGATTATTGCTTAAGTAACTGTTGTGTTTTCCCTGGGTTGAGACTAAAATGGGTCTAATGTGATTAGTGCTCCACCCCAGATAACAAATTCAAAATAAAAATAAAATAAAACATTAGGTCTATTTGTTTAGCTGTAACACCTTCCATAAGTGGTCTAGTTTCTTTGTTTTACAATACTCTGTACCAGCACTTCATCTACGGAGGCTGTTATGTATTAGAGTCTCTCAGTAACTGCATCACAGGTCTATAAAACATTTCACATAAACCTAGCTCTCAATTGTTCCTGGTTTTGCACAATGTCCCTAATTTTTGCCTCATATTTTTGGTCTGTTCCTCATAAAATGTGTGGTTTTCTGACACATCATTTAAGACCACAGTCACAAAATAATGACAGACATCTGAGTCTCCAACTTCAAAGCCTTTGGAAAATACATAATAATGCAAAACTTGTTATTTCAGCAACTTTGTAAGTACATGACACTGATATTTAAAACCCATGCCTGATATGGGGCCTTTGTCTTTCATTAGCTTTGCTCCTGATAGTTACAATAAGCAGTGGGGAGTCATGCACACAAAAATGTATGTATATTAAATTAGTCTCAGAAGTGTGTACCAGCCATACTGTGCATTTAAAGTAAACAACACTGACTATTTTCATTAAGTTTTATTTACTGATATTCTGGGCTTTCATCTACAACTTTATCATATTTAGCATGCAATAGCTTATTTGTGATCTCCCCTACTGTGGGCATCAGGTAACCTTCTCTCCTAACTACTTGATTTAGAGTTTTTGGGTATAATAAAAATGTAAGCTTCTGTTTGGCTTTTTGCTGTTATAATCAGATTCATTTGTGCTTTTTTCTCTTTTAATTATTTAATAATTTATTTTTGACCCATTCTATCAAGTTCTGCTTCTTGTTTATGTCTCAGTATAACTAGAACTTGTTATAGCAAATATCTTTTAGGGTTCACTCTCATTCAGTTGTATAGTATATTCTCCCTTAACACAACCAATATAATCAAAATATTTAAATTCACTCAATCTATTTATAGCATTCATTGTCAATTTCTTAATTAACTTTATATTTCTAATTGATTGAGTGCCATAATTGCTTTAGTGCTCAGTACACCCTAGTGGTCAGCTCACAGGTTTTGGTTCCAACTTTGCTAACAGTGAATGTTATTTGTTTAGCAGTCTGGTATTAGAAGGTTAACAGGAATGACAGATCATGCCACTTGTCTCATTATTTGGATAGGTAGGGAACCTCTGACTGCTGTACTACTCTCTTGAAAATGCTTGAACTGGTAGCTAATAGGAGGTATAGATCTGCATTAATATTGGTCCTGACAACATCCATACCTTGATGTGCACACAGGGACATGCTCACAATAAACAGTTGCTAGGATGCACAGCATATGGGGGCTGGCTGGGTTACTTTGAGAAAATCCCCAAAGAACCAGCTAGAGTAATCAGGGCCCCTTCAGTCTTCTATGGTATTGCACCGATAGGGCCACATAGTGTCTGGAGACAGTGATAGGAGCTCAGGCACTGGATCATGACAGTAAAATGTCAGATGCCTGAGGTAGTTACATGAAACCTGAATGTCTGAAGGATGACAAAAAGCAAATTAAATTAAAATTATGCAATTTGTCTTTGCATTTCAGCTGCGGTCTATATAATTACATAGCATTTACCTTTTTAGCAGTGTAGGTAAACAAATTACTCTCAGTCTTTTGAAACTCACTGTTTTCTACAGACTTTCAAAATACACTGTGATGAATCACATCTGTCTGTGAGCCACTGTCAGATTTGAAGATGTGACTGTTTAAGATTATAGTTATTTTCTGTTATTATTTTCTGTTATTATTTTCAAGTCATCCAATAGTTCATTGAACAAATCTTTTGTATTTTTGTTAGGCTGCATTTATTTTGAAAGCACAAAAATCATTTCTTTGCTGTTCGACAGTATAATCTCTTTGCCATTTGTAGAATTATATAAAATTATTTTCTCCCTCAAAGTTAGCATTGTTTGCCATATGGTTTATGATCTGAGCCATATCTACGTTTATTTTTGTTTTTTTGTTTTGTTTTTTGCCTCGCATTTTGTAGTTACAATCTTTTATAATTGGTTTGAATTTACTGTGTGTTCTGTTTTACACAGGTCATTCATTTAGTACATAAGCATCTTCCCCACACATTTGCTATTTTCTGTTTTGCAATTTCTCTTCCATGACCCGACTATACCCTCAACGACAATCAACTGTCTGTTGCAAGAGCTGTCTTACCATGCCACCTATAACATACCTGTTGATAATATTAAATCATCCCCCTCCACAAGCTGTTATCTAGGAGAAATCGTTTCACAAACACATTAATGTCAGTGAATAGTAAATGTATGGCTTGAAAGGTCATTGTATTGTTTTTACTTTCTGTCACTTGTATAAAATTTGCATTTTTAACCATTTTCAAGAAGGAAAAAATGTGCTGTAACCAGCTTTTACAAACTTACAGAATTTGCTTTATATGAGTGCTGTGATGACTGAGGAAACAGATTCATAATTCTTTTTGTTATGTGAGTAGTTCCTTCACTTTTGAATTCTTTTGAGTTAAAAACATCTTCTAGTGGACAAATACATTTCTGCTAAGAGTTTTATCCAACTTCAGCTAGTTTTAGCTTTTTTGAGCCACCTATCTGTATGCATCCTTAACCCTCTAAGGAAGCATCCTGTCGTGGGGTTATTGAATGCTGGAACCTTTTCAGTGTTCCCAGCATAAAACAGTTTACACCCAAAAGAGCATGGTCAGAGACAATAATTATTTTGCACAAGCAGAACATAAATTTCTTTGATAGAAGGTCTTCTTAAAAGAATGCAAATTGAGCAGGCCATTGAGTCATTATCATCATCATCACCAGCATAAGCACCCATTTTCACATTTTCCTATATCGGCTTAGGGTATTATGTCAACTGTCACCACCTGTCTAAATTTAGTACCACTTTCCTACCTTCTAAGAACATCATACCTGATTGTCACTGGTCTTCTGTCACACAATCCATGCACTTCTTGGTTGAATGTTCTCATTTTCTCTTGCCTTCTTCCTGTATTTCCCAAATCTTCTTCATCACATCGTCTCCTTTGCAATACATATGACTAAACCACCATAATCTGTTCTTCTTGACCTTCTCTATAATTGGGGCTACTTCGTCTTCTGGCTTGATCCCTCATTTCTTTGTCTGCCCTATTGTGTGCATCCTACCACCTGCCTCAAGCACATCATCTCCATCACCTCAAGCCTCCTTAGCCCTGGTTGTACTACTGTTTTATACACCTTCGTTTTCTACTTCTTCAGCATTCTTCTATCACAAACTATCTCTGATGCTCTGTGTCAGTTGTGAAGACGTCAAAGCACCTCTGAGTCTAGCTCTGACCTCCTCATTTAGACTTCCTTTCTTCTCATCTACCCACCCTCAAAATACTCAAAGCTGTTAATCTGTTCCACTATTTTCTGTTCTGTCTCAAAGCAGGCCTTAGAAACATCACATACTGACTTTTAATGCATTTCATGTGCATACAGGAGATTAGGTATAACCCAGCTTTCTGATCATTAAGCTTCCATGAGCTCAGTCTGGGAATGTGGACTGTACCTTTCTCAGAGGAAACATTAAAAATTACAACTTTTACCTGCATGAAGTGCAGATGTGTGGTTCTAGAGTTGGGGTATGTTTTAAGGTGGGCTCCAATATCCCTTATCTGTAGTATGTTTTAAGGTGGACTCCGATATGCTGTATCTGTAGTATATTTTAGAGGTGGACTCCAATATCCTCTATCTGTAATATGTTTTAAGTTGGATTCCAATATCCCCTATCTGTAGTATATTTTAAGGCAAACTCTTAATGGTCATATTTACAAGTTGGTTTCTTCAGTGAATTTTATGTGGTTTCAAATTCTAGTTTTCACACCATAATGCAGGACACAAGGACACTGAAAAACATTTGCTAAAAAAACAATTTCTACTCATAATTTGATATCCACTGTAATGCCTACATTACGTTTCTGTGCAAACTATATAGCAGGGTATTTATTTTTCATGAATGTTTATATACATCTGTCCTACCCTTCTCCTCTATGGTAGCAAACATGCATCAACACGGTTTTTGGCCCATGAATCCATCCCGATCCTTTCCATATCTGTTTCAGATTTATTATTTATCTGTTTTGAAACTTCTGCCTTCAGCCACTCTTCACTAAGTACTTATTCCATCCCCCATTCCCCTTTCTGCCCCATCCTTCTGGACTGGCATTGACTCATTGCCCTATCTCCATTGCTTCTCCACCTCTTTGTGTGTTACTCCTATCAGAGCTGCATTTCTTTATCTTTACACTAATTTCAAGCAATCCGATGACCCTCACACACTCACACCCAGTGCACTATACCCCATTTTACTATAACTTACTACTGTTCTAACTATCTTTCCCCTGCACCTCACCTCCCTCCCTCAATCATGTTCACTTCCACAATTTCCACCTCCAGCTATGTTCCTGTAATGGACCAATTTCATGTTACATGTCCCCATAAATATAGTCCAAAAATGACTGTTCTCAACTGACATCACACACTGCTTCCTTCTCTTCAGTAACACCCATGTTGCCCCATTCGCTCAGTACTTCTCTTTCTTCAAAGCCGATGTGTCACAGAAGGATGTGTGTGTGTGTGTGTGTGTGTGTGTGTGTGTGTGTGTGTGTGTGTGTGTGTGTGTGTGTGTGTGTGTGTGTGTGTGTGTGTGTGCGTGCGTGTGTGTGTGTGTGTGTGTGTGTGTGTGTGTGTGTGTGTGTGTGTGTGTGTGTTTGTGTGTGTGTGTGTGTGTGTGTGTGTGCATGTTTGTATTTTCCCTTCTACTCTCTCTCTGTCTTAGCTTTATATGTTCTTATTGAGCTTATTGATAAAAGGACCATCAGAAGCCCAGCCACATCCCCCATGCTGGTGGGAAACTAGCAATGTTTCATATTAAGTAGACTTTCTCCACACTTTCTCTTCTTTCTCCTTTCTTTGTATTGCATAGCAGGGAATACCCTTTTCTTAATCATTTCTCCCATGTAGCATTTGTGCCCCATCCTGATTC
Source organism: Protopterus annectens (assembly GCF_019279795.1). Lineage (NCBI taxonomy): Eukaryota > Metazoa > Chordata > Ceratodontiformes > Protopteridae > Protopterus > Protopterus annectens. The sequence goes on along the minus strand of NC_056736.1, from coordinate 465,574,880 downwards.
TGCTCTGTGGGTATTCCAGCTTTTGCTGGTACCACTCTTTCTCTCTGCCTGCTTTCCCCCACTGCTGCAGCCTTAGCTCTTGCACCCCCTAGCATGCTTCACCTTCAACACTTTATGGTAAAAAAATAACATCTGCATCACTGACCTCTCCATAGCAGCATAAAAGGTGATGGAAAACTTTCAGATACATGGCTTTCTGAGGCATGTTCCACATTAGGGGCTTGAATTTAGATCTTTATGGTGCATTTCCACTAAACGATCCTTGCTTTCGCTTTTACTCCCCCAGTCTCAGTACTTTATATTCTAGACCTACTAATAACCTTGATGTGAGTGGAGTTTATGAAAGAGATGCCTTGGCGTCATAGAGTCTGAGCTTGATCTGTCTGTCTGTCTTGTCCCTAGCTAATTGTACATAAATGAATGTGGGCAATCAGAATATGTAGTCTTTAAAGAATGGAGATGTTTCCTCTCATTGTAGGTTTTTTTGTAAGGCCGATCCATCTTAACTCACTGATTTCTATTTTCCAGTCTATCATATCAATGACCCCAAAAGGCTAGTCCCCTTCTTAGTTGCGTCAGCTCTGCATTGTTTTCAAACTGCTGACTATGCACTTCTAAGAACATATTACTGCTTCAGGGCACCTTCAGCTGTTCTTCATCTTCAGCCTGTACATTGTGAAATCCTTCAGTACGCTCAGCCATCTGGGGGAAATATTAATTTCAACATTTTTTATTCATTTGTACTCCGTTTTCATACCAACCCTAGGAGCACTGTTAATATTTCCAAATTCCTGTAGACAAACAATTGACCACACTCTTTCTTTAGAAGCTATGATTTCTCTCTCCTCTCTGAATAAAATCCCCCTTTATGCTCTAGCTATTGATGCATCCAAGGCCTTTGATCGAATCAGTACAGAATTTTTATTCGATAGTCTCCCTTACTTAACATACCTAATGCATTTATTAACAGGATTAAAACCTTATATTCTAGTGCTTACACTATATTACAAATAAATAACCAGGTGTCTAATAGAATTAAAATACACAATGGTGCTAGGCAAGGCTGCCCCCTCTCCCCTTTATTATTCAACCTTTACATTGAAAAACTATTCCTACTAATCAAACAGAAAACATTCCATCACACCCCCCTTATCTTTAACACTAAGCTTCATTTCTCTGCATTCGCCGACAATCTAAACATTTACTTTACGCTGCCCAGTTCTGACCCGGTAAAAATCCTATCCTCCATTAACACCTTTTCTAACCTGGCAAATTATAAACTCAATAGAGACAAATAATTAATTTTTCCTATAAATATATACTCCCCATCCCCTAACTTATTCTCTAATGCAGGTATTAACATTAAACAACACCTTCACTATCTAGGTATATCCTTTTCTCAGGGGAATTCTGCTCAGTACCAGGACAATATGGCTAAATGTTGGACGAGGGTGCAAAATGACTTAAACAAATGGACCAAACTTAAACTTCCTTTCTTGGCTAGAACGGCAATCATTAAAATGAATATACTTCCTATATTTTTATATATCTTTAATGCAACAACAACTATACTTAACAATAAATTCTTTAAAACTATTATTTCACTCCTTTCTAAATTTATTTGGGCTCCCAAATCTGTTAGAATTAGTTATTCGAAACTCACTTTCCCTAGGGAACATGGAGGTCTGGGATTGCCTGATTTTAAAACATACTATGAGATAATAAATGGGAGTGGAATAATAAATATCGCCTCCTACAATAAAGAACACTCTCAGTAGACCCCTGCTTGGATCATACTTTACAATAACTATGTCAAATCTTTAAACATAAACCCTTCGGCTCTCCCTTTCTTGAACAAAGAAAACTTACGCAATCTTAAATTGCTTAAAGGTATTAAATTTAATATAAAGTCACTACAAAACCTCTTTAGCTCCTTGAATCTGATCCATTCCTTTAACACTCTACAACGTTGCATCTCAACCCCAATCTTAAGTTGAATGGTCATATGTTAATGCTAGAACAATACCCCCTTCTCATGAATTCAACTATTTCGGACCTCTTCCCTTTCAAACAATAGTCCCTTTTGGATCTAAGAACTAATTTGAATAAATTACCTAAAAAATACACAATTATATTAAGACAAATCAGAGAATTAGTACATACTTTTTTGGTACACCCCTTGGTATCTGATAAGGATATCTCAGCCTGTAAAGCATTGTGGAACTTATTTCTTCTTAAAAAAAATGATCTCAAATACCTACAAAGCTATCATGGCCTCCAAAACACATAACAAGCTCATCTTCTCAATTTTTTGGCTAAAACTTAATCCTTTTATTAATCATAATCAGATTTCAAAGGCCATAAGAATCAGTGCCAAACATATACCCCTAAAAAAAACTTAAATACACACAGCTTATGATAATGAAAAATGCATACCTTACTTCAGACATTCTCAACAAAATATATCCTAACTACCCCCCTTATTGTCAATTTTGCCCTAACTAAACTGATGATTTATTACATGTTTTCTGGAGCTGTAAATGCTCATACAAGCTTTGGTGTGCCCTGAGAGTCTTACTGGAAAAAATTGGATATGAAAAATCAGCTTTATCTTGGGATACGCATACATATTTATTTTACAACATTAACCAGAAACCATTCCTCAAAGAATTGTGGAGAATACTTTTTGATCACATATTGAATTGAATACAGGTTTCACCTTTTTCTACTTTTGGGCAATGTATAATTGTACATAGTTTTGAGTGTGTCATGTTTCTGCATGTTGTATGTTGTTTATCTTGTTGTTATTATGTTATATATATAAAAAAATAATAATAAAGAGAATTAAAAATAATATTTCCAAATTCCATTTCTCAAAAATCTTTTTTTCATTTTTCAACCAGCTGAAAATCATAACAGTCAAACTGGTATAACTGAATCTCTAAGCTACCATCTTTGAATGACATCATCAGTACCCTTCTCCTTTTCATTTCTATGTGTGAAACTTGTTTATGTTGTCCAAGGAAACCTATAATATTACTCTTTTCTATCACATGATTCTGTATAAATGTGCTAAATTTAAATAATCATATTCAAACAATGAGGAAGAAAATAAATAACAGACACACAATTACTTAATCCTTTTGTTGGGCCTACAGATGGACGTTGTTTTGGTTTTCCATATTACCATTTCATTCTTTTCCTTGATTCAGGCTTCCAAACCTGGGATGCATATACCCTTGCAGACCATGGTTTTGATTTCCTGTAGTGGCATGTGTGAATGCATTGACCCCAGAATTCTCAGTTCTTATCAAGTATATTACTGTTGCCTGACTCCAAGGTGCTCAAAGGCCATTGTGTGAAAGCCAAGGATCAAGGTATCTTGGAGCTGACTCGGCCATCTGTTCTCCCCGGCCCTGAGCTACATATGCAGCAATATGCTGCATCCATTCAGAGACAGTGGACCTGCTGCATCTTACCCATGCACAATAGCTGAGCTTGAGCAAGTTAAATCCAGCATCTGAAGGAGGGAGAGAGACAGGGAGATGGTGGGACCATATGTGAGAGTTTCAGGTAATGATCAGGAGTGGAACTGAGCTTTAGGGGATAGTAGAGGAGTTTATGATTAGAGAGCCACATTGGAATTTAAGTTTCAGGAACAATGAGCAAATTTTAACTTTAGGGATTGGAGGGTGTTTTAGGGTTAGGGAGCAATTGGGCACTTTAGGTTTATGAAGGGAAAGGGAGGTTTAAGGTATAGGGAGACATCAGGGACTTTAGGGTTAGAGAGAGGAGTGCTATGGTTAAGGTTAGGGAACAGATAAGAGTTTTAAGGTTAGAGTTAGGGTAGTGGTAGAGCTACACAGTTCAGTAAGGTTGGGTGGTAAGTGGGTTATGTAAATAATTATGATTGGGTTAGGGGAAGTTAGGCCAATTGCCAATAACTTCAAGTGGCAGCGAGCAAATCTGTCATGAGCCACTAGGATGCAAGTGCTTGTGTTAGACCTTTCTTAATCTACATTGGACATACGGAACAAACCTACAAACACAAGAAGGAACAAATATATAACAATACAGACCTTTAATACTCAAAAATACCTGAAGAAGTCAGGTTAGCTCAAGGAAAATGGAGGGCAGGGTAACAATCATGCACTGCACAGGACCCTATTAAAGGCCACCTGCTATAAAGATTATTTAGATATCTGTTATATATTATTGTCATAGACTCTCTGTTGTACTGTTATTTGGAATTTCTAGCAAAATCCTCAGTCTCAGAAGAGGGGAGACAAGAGCTGAATAGGCCATCTGAAAAATCACAGAAAGCTGAGGCCTGTAAGATGCTATTTAAAAATATAAAGCACTTAGGACACCACAGATATGGTACAAATGTCCAGCGTGGTCATGTTCTCCACAATTACTGAAGTAGCCATTTCCTGGTGGAAAGATAGTTTACAAAATTTGCTAATTTCCATTTAGCAAGCTGGTGGTAATCTACCATGAAGTCATTTATTCAGACATAATGTATTTGGCAACTGTGCCACACTTCTTGCCAAAAGAAGGAAACAAACAACAGGTCCATCTTTTTGACTTCATACCTCTGACAGAAGGAGAACTATAAAAAAAGATGCACTCTTCTAAGGTACAGATGATGCACTTCACCCTGGATTATTTTCTCAAGGAAGAAAAATGGGAGAAGCAATAAATGAGGGAAAAGTTACAGGAGGCATCTTATTCCCTTTTGAACTCTGAAAAAAAAAACCTGACACATCACAACCTGAAACCAAGAGATACTCCTTCTGGAAAAGATGACCACCAGTAATAAAGCCCTAAAAGAAAAGAACTCAAAGTCCTAAGCCAGCTAGCTGAAATGGTTGAAGGGAGAACAAGTTGAACTTGAAATTTGTGTATCAAAGGGGAAGTTTTTAAATAGGATACTAGAAATGGAGATGTCATCTTTATTGATGTCCGCAGAATCTTGCATGATGCCTCATCTGCTACTATCCACTTGGCCTATTAATTCCAGTAGAATGGAAGCTGTCAACTCCTGGGCTAGGTGAGTGCCTCATAGCTGATTAATTCCTATCTGGGAACCCCCATCAGGTCTCTGTTCCCTGGTGAGCATCAGGGTGGTAGGGAGTGGGCCAGTTTGCTGGTCTAAAGGGGGAGGTAGTTCCCAATGAGAGTACTCATTCTCTCCCATGTGGCTCCTCTGATCAGTGGATTGGTGGATTGACTAGCTCACATCTCCACTGAGTTGATATCTAGTACTCCCATTAGGTGCTACTTGTATGGCACACCAGAGCCCCTTCTCTCTCCTCAGGGTGGGTTACAATGACTACTCACTTTCATCTTCCTCTGCCAGAGTGAAGACCCCTAGTGAATGTTTTCATCTGCCCATACTGAAACAAAACCCTGCACTCCATCAGTCCATGATGTGCTGAGATGAAAAACAAAACACGAACCTTACCCATGGTACATGCTTATGCTAAATGTCTGCATGAAGGAAATGAAACTCACAGGCTGTGACCTCCAAGGTCACAAACTATGAAGGAACTGGATATTTCTCTGCCAAAATGGAGAACCACTTCCACTTTTTTGCATGTACATTCATAGTGGAAGACTTCAAAAGCCAGTGAAGGAGGTTATTGAATGAACTAGACTCTGAGGCAAAGTTGCCTGGCCCCAGGAAAGTAGCACCCATATATGAGCTAGAATAGTCATATTGAGAAATTAGTACACGTCTGCTACCTCTAACGAGTAATCATGTTGAACGATGGCATCTTTGCTTTGAACTTTCAGAATGAGTGATGTAGCAGGTGTACTGGGAAAAACAAAAAATGAGTTACTTCTTCAGTCCATGGAAAATGTCTCCATAGCTCACTACTCTCACTACACTCTGTTATGTAGAGCAGAACCCAAGAAGGATGGCATGTTTTTTGGTGGTAATTGGATTAATCATTGAAGTGTACCACCGCAAGGCTACTTCAGAGCTCTTCTGATGGAGCTTCAGCTTTAAAGAGACCTTGTACTATATCTTCACATAGATATGATGACATTTAGTTAGTGCAGACCAAGAAACTCCACCAGGCAGATGTCCCACAAAGTTACCTTCTACAACTTTCTATTTATTGCTATCAGATATGATACAAATTTCTCCCCTCTTTGTTTAGATGCCCAAGCAACATCTGGCTATCTATCTTCACAAAGAGAAGTTGTGGTTTCTGTCTGTCCTCCGGTACCTGAAATATTAATAGTAGTTCCTTCAGCAGTAGAAAGCTGATGAAGAAATACTGTTTGAAGCCTCTGCGTGATGAATTAGGGTCTTCTTCAACTAGGCTATCATGCAATTATAAATACATAAACTTAGACAGAGATTGGATTAAAACATGAGTGGTAAAAATATGGCCACCCGCAAGATTGCTGGATCAAACCCCCAAGTCCATATAATGATTGTAAAAATCTCAAATAAAGAGCAAACCCAAGAGTGAATGAAGAGACAGACTTCCAAAATAATAAACATATCCAAGACAGAATGATAACTCTGAAGGCACTAGAAGCATGTTAATAATTGCAACATCCACATATAGAGGCATTGTAGAGGGGCTTTGCACTTTAACTGCCATAAAGTCCATCAGATACCAAAACATATGGTATAAGCTTATTCACCACCTAAAAAATTAGAGCCCTACTATCTTTGGCTATCTCCACAATTCTTTGAGGAATGGTTTCTGGTTAATGTTGTAAAATAAATATGTATGTGTATCCCAAGATAAAGCTGATTTTTCATATCCATTTTTTTCCAGTAAGACTTTCAGGGCACACCAAAGCTTGTATGAGCATTTACAGCTCCAGAAAACATGTAATAAATCATCAGTTTAGTTAGGGCAAAACTGACAATAAGGGGGGTAGTTAGGATATATTTTGTTGAGAATGTCTGAAGTAAGGTATGCATTGTTCATTATCATAAGCTGTGTGTATTTAAGTTTTTTTAGGGGTATATGTTTGGCACTGATTCTTATGGCCTTTGAAATCTGATTATGATTAATAAAAGGATTAAGTTTTAGCCAAAAAAATGAGAAGATGAGCTTGTTATGTGTTTTGGAGGCCATGATAGCTTTGTAGGTATTTGAGATCATTTTTTTAAGAAGAAATAAGTTCCATAATGCTTTACAGGCTGAGATATCCTTATCAGATACCAAGGGGTGTACCAAAAAAGTATGTACTAATTCTCTGATTTGTCTTAATATAATTGTGTATTTTTTAGGTAAGTTCAAATTAGTTCTTAGATCCAAAATGGACTATTGTTTGAAAACGAAGAGGTCCGGAATAGTTGAATTCATGAGAAGGGGCTATTGTTATAGAATTAACATATGACCATTCAACTTAAGATTAGGGTTGAAATGCAACGTTGTAGAGTGTTAAAGGAATGGATCAGATTCAAGGAGCTAAAGAGGTTTTGTAGTGACTTTATATTAAATTTAATACCTTTAAGTAATTTAAGATTGCCTAAGTTTTCTTTGTTCAAGAAAGGGAGAGCCGAAGGGTTTATGTTTAAAGATTTGACATAGTTATTGTAAAGTATGATCCAAGCAGGGGTCCATTGAGAGTGTTCTTTATTGTAGGAGGCGATATTTATTATTCCACTCCCATTTATTATCTCATAGTATGTTTTAAAATCAGGCAATCCCAGACCTCCATGTTCCTTAGGGAAAGTGAGTTTCGAATAACTAATCCTAACAGATTTGGGAGCCCAAATAAATTTAGAAAGGAGTGAAATAATAGTTTTAAAGAATTTATTGTTAAGTATAGTTGTTGTTGCATTAAAGATATATAAAAATATAGGAAGTATATTCATTTTAATGATTGCCGTTCTAGCCAAGAAAGGAAGTTTAAGTTTGGTCCATTTCTTTAAGTCATTTTGCACCCTTGTCCAACATTTAGCCATATTGCCCTGGTACTGAGCAGAATTCCCCTGAGAAAAGAATATACCTAGATAGTGAAGGTGTTGTTTAATGTTA
>NC_056736.1:465489362-465564362 GCF_019279795.1 Protopterus annectens | reverse complement strand
TAGGCATTACAGTGGATACCAAATTATGAGTAGAAATTGTTTTTTTAGCAAATGTTTTCCAGTGTCCTTGTGTCCTGCATTAAGGTGTTGGAGCAGTATGGCTGTGAAAACTAGAATTTGAAACCACATAAGATTCACTGAAGAAATCAACTTGTAAATATGACCATTAAGAGTTTGCCTTAAAATATACTACAGATAGGGGATATTGGAATCCAACTTAAAACATATTACAGATAGGGGATATTGGAGTCCACCTCTAAAATATACTACAGATACAGCATATCGGAGTCCACCTTAAAACATAGTACAGATAAGGGATATTGGAGCCCACCTTAAAACATACCCCAACTCTAGAACCACACATCTGCACTTCATGCAGGTAAAAGTTGTAATTTTTAATGTTCCCTCTGAGAAAGGTACAGTCCACATTCCCAGACTGAGCTCATGGAAGCTTAATGATCTGAAAGCTGGGTTATACCTAATCTCCTGTATGCACATGAAATGCATTAAAAGTCAGTATGTGATGTTTCTAAGGCCTGCTTTGAGACAGAACAGAAAATAGTGGAACAGATTAACAGCTTTGAGTATTTTGGGGGTGGGTAGATGAGAAGAAAGGAAGTCTAAATGAGGAGGTCAGAGCTAGAATCAGAGGTGCTTTGACATCTTCACAACTGACACAGAGCATCAGAGATAGTTTGTGATAGAAGAATGCTGAAGAAGTAGAAAACGAAGGTGTATAAAACAATAGTACAACCAGGGCTAAGGAAGCTTGAGGTGACGGAGATGATGGGCCTGAGGCAGGTGGTAGGATGCACACAATAGGGCAGACAAAGAAATGAGGGATCAAACCAGAAGACAAAGTAGCCCCAATTATAGAGAAGGTCAAGAAGAACAGATTATGGTGGTTTAGTCATATGTATTGCAAAGGAGACAATGTGATGAAGAAGATTTGGGAAATACAGGAAGAAGGCAAGAGAAAATGAAAACATTCAACCAAGAAGTTCATGGATTGTGTGACAGAAGACCAGTGACAGTCAGGTATGATGTTCTTAGAAGGTAGGAAAGTGGTACTAAATTTAGACAGGTGGTGACAGTTGACATAATACCCTAAGCCCATATAGGAAAATGTGAAAATGGGTGCTCATGGTGGTGATGATGATTATAATGACTCAATGGCCTGCTCAATTTGCATTCTTTTAAGAAGACCTTCTATCAAAGAAATTTATGTTCTGCTTGTGCAAAATAATTATTGTCTCTGACCATGCGCTTTTGGGTGTAAACTGTTTTATGCTGGGAACACTGAAAAGGTTCCAGCATTCAACAACCCCACGACAGGATGCTTCCTTAGAGGGTTAAGGATGCATACAGATAGGTAGCTCAAAAAAGCTAAAACTAGCTAAAGCTGGATAAAACTCTTAGCAGAAATGTATTTGTCCACTAGAAGATGTTTTTAACTCAAAAGAATCCAAAAGTGAAGGAACTACTCACATAAAAACAGAATTATGAATCTGTTTCCTCAGCCATCACAGCACTCATACAAAGCAAATTCTGTAAGTTTGTAAAAGCTGCTTTACAGCACATTTTTTCCTTCTTGAAAATGGTTACAAATGCAAATTTTATACAAGTGACAGTAAGTAAAAACAATACAATGACCTTTCAAGCCATACATTTACTATTCACTGACATTAATGTGTTTGTGAAACGATTTCTCCTAGATAACAGCTTGTGGAGGGGGATGATTTAATATTATCAACAGTTATGTTATAGGTGGCCTGGTAAGACAGCTCTTGCAACACACAGTTGATTGTCGTTGAGGGTATAGTCGGGTCATGGAAGAGAAACTGCAAAATAGAAAATAGCAAATGTGTGGGAAAGATGCTTATGTACTAAATGAATGACCTGTGTAAAACAGAACACACAGTAAATTCAAACCAATTATAAAAGATTGTGACTACAAAATGCGAGGCAAAAAACAAAAAAAAAAAACAAAAATAAACGTAGATATGGCTCAGATCATAAACCATATGGCAAACAATGCTAACTTTGAGGGAGAAAATAATTTTATATAATTCTACAAATGGCAGAGATTATACTGTCGAACAGCAAAGAAATGATTTTTGTGCTTTCAAAATAAATGCAGCTAACAAAAATACAAAAGATTTGTTCAATGAACTATTGGATGACTTGAAAATAATAACAGAAAATAATAACAGAAAATAACTATAATCTTAAACAGTCACATCTTCAAATCTGACAGTGGCTCACAGACAGATGTGATTCATCACAGTGTATTTTGAAAGTCTGTAGAAAACAGTGAGTTTCAAAAGACTGAGAGTAATTTGTTTACCTACACTGCTAAAAAGGTAAATGCTATGTAATTATATAGACCGCAGCTGAAATGCAAAGACAAATTGCATAATTTTAATTTAATTTGCTTTTTGTCATCCCTCAGACATTCAGGTTTCATGTAACTACCTCAGGCATCTGACATTTTACTGTCATGATCCTGTGCCTGAGCTCCTATCACTGTCTCCAGACACTATGTGGCCCTATCGGTGCAATACCATAGAAGACTGAAGGGGCCCTGATTACTCTAGCTGGTTCTTTGGGGATTTTCTCAAAGTAACCCAGCCAGCCCCCATATGCTGTGCATCCTAGCAACTGTTTATTGTGAGCATGTCCCTGTGTGCACATCAAGGTATGGATGTTGTCAGGACCAATATTAATGCAGATCTATACCTCCTATTAGCTACCAGTTCAAGCATTTTCAAGAGAGTAGTACAGCAGTCAGAGGTTCCCCACCTATCCAAATAATGAGACAAGTGGCATGATCTGTCATTCCTGTTAACCTTCTAATACCAGACTGCTAAACAAATAACATTCACTGTTAGCAAAGTTGGAACCAAAAACTGTGAGCTGACCACTAGGGTGTACTGAGCACTAAAGCAATTATGGCACTCAATCAATTAGAAATATAAAGTTAATTAAGAAATTGACAATGAATGCTATAAATAGATTGAGTGAATTTAAATATTTTGATTATATTGGTTGTGTTAACGGAGAATATACTATACAACTGAATGAGAGTGAACCCTAAAAGATATTTGCTATAACAAGTTCTAGTTATACTGAGAGATAAACAAGAAGCAGAACTTGATAGAATGGGTCAAAAATAAATTATTAAATAATTAAAAGAGAAAAAAGCACAAATGAATCTGATTATAACAGCAAAAAGCCAAACAGAAGCTTACATTTTTATTATACCCAAAAACTCTAAATCAAGTAGTTAGGAGAGAAGGTTACCCGATGCCCACAGTAGGGGAGATCACAATTAAGCTATTGCATGCTAAATATGATAAAGTTGTAGATGAAAGCCCAGAATATCAGTAAATAAAACTTAATGAAAATAGTCAGTGTTGTTTACTTTAAATGCACAGTATGGCTGGTACACACTTCTGAGACTAATTTAATATACATACATTTTTGTGTGCATGACTCCCCACTGCTTAATGTGACTATCAGGAGCAAAGCTAATGAAAGACAAAGGCCCCATATCAGGCATGGGTTTTAAATATCAGTGTCATGTGCTTACAAAGTTGCTGAAATAACAAGTTTTGCATTATTATGTATTTTCCAAAGGCTTTGAAGTTGGAGACTCAGATGTCTGTCATTATTTTGTGACTGTGGTCTTAAATGATTTGTCAGAAAACCACACATTTTATGAGGAACAGACCAAAAGTATGAGGCAAAAATTATGGACATTGTGCAAAACCAGGAACAATTGAGAGCTAGGTTTATGTGAAATGTTTTATAGACTTGTGATGCAGTTACTGAGAGACTTTAATACATAACAGCCTCCGTAGATGAAGTGCTGGTACAGAGTATTGTAAAACAAAGAAACTAGACCACTTATGGAAGGTGTTACAGCTAAACAAATAGACCTAATGTTTTATTTTATTTTTATTTTGAATTTGTTATCTGGGGTGGAGCACTAATCACTTTAGACCCATTTTAGTCTCAACCCTGGGAAAACACAACAGTTACTTAAGCAATAATCCATGACTTTGCATGAGCAAATATCAGGATTTAATCACAGTTGGTTTAATAATCCATGACTGTGCATAGGTATATCAGGATTTACCCACAGTTGGTGTAATATACACGAGTGTTCATGGGTAGATTTGCCCATGGCTAGTATAGTAACCCATGACTGTGCATGAGTATATCAGGATTTACGCACATTTGGTGTAATAATCCATGACTGTGCATGGGTATATCAGGATTTACCCACAGTTGGTGTAATAATCCAAGAGTGTTCATGGGTATATCAGGATTTGCCCATGGCTAGTACAATAATCCATGACTGTGCATGGGTATATCAGGATTTACTCACCATCAGTGTAATAATCCAAGAGTGTTCATGGGTATATCAGGATTTACCCACAGCTAGTATAATAATCCATGACTGTGCATGGGTATAGCAGGATTTACCCACAGTTGATGTAATAATCCATGATGTTACATAGGTATATCAAGATTTACCAATAGTTGGTGTAATAATCCATGACTGTGCATGGGTATATGAGGATTTGCCCACAGTTGGTTTAATAATCCATTAGTGTTAATGGGTATATCAGGATTTACCCATGGCTGGTATAATAATCCATGACTGTGCATGGGTATATCAGGATTTACCAACAGTTGGTGTAATAATCCATGAGTGTGCATAGGTATATGAGGATTTACCCACAGCTGGTGTAATAATCCCTTAGTGTTAATGGGTATATCAGGATTTACCCATGGCTGGTATAATAATCCATGACTGTGCATGGGTATTTGAGGATTTACCCACGTTTGATATAATAATCCATGACGTTGCATAGGTATATCAGGATTTACCAACAGTTGGTTTAATAATTTATAACTGTGCATGGATATATCAGGATTTACCTGTGGCTGGAGTGGTTTGAACACAATACCAACCTATAACCACAAACATGAGTGGATTATTGCTTTCATGTAATGACATTACTTAAGAAACAAATTGCTTACCATAAATAATGGCACTTCAGTCTTCTGCCACATTCTTCCTTGTTTAATGACGTACTGCACATGTGCATGGCATTTGCATTCCCCCACTGGCGCAGTGCATCAGTGCAGTGCAGTAGAAGCAGCAGAGAAAAGAGAATCTCTGTTGTTGTTTTTTCTTTTTCAATGTTTTAAAAGTCAGGATTTTATGAGGAACAGAAGAGAAATATAAGGAAAATCAGGAGTGTTTCTGTTTCTTTAGTTTTGTAGAACATGCCTGATTTTTCTTGTATTTTGCTGTCCCCCAGTATAGGTCAATAGAAAGTCTGGCAAATAAAGGGTAGTTCAGTGGCCGAACTTTTTTCTATTGGTATATGCTTGATTTACAATAGCCACACTGGTCGGGCTGTCCAGTCAGCATGCTCATTTTTGAATAGCAATGAGCAGTCATTGTATAAATGACATTATATACAGAGTGAATGACAAAATGCAATAGATACATATATTATGTACAAAGTGCCTTTTATAGTTGGCTTGAGCAAATAAAGGCAATAGATAAATGACATTACATACACAGTGAGTGAAAAAACATAAAATGTACATGCATTATATATAGAGTGGAAAACCACAGCTGGCATGCTGAAAAGAAATCACAATCAAAAATAGTCAGAGCAAGGTATGTAGATGGAAGAAGTAAATGACGTGGTTAAGTTATATGATCAGGGAGATAGCAGTTGCATTTTTCTAGAGTCTTGAATTGCGCTCTTATTTGTGAACAGATCTAAGTGGAATGATCTTTAAGAACAAAAGAAAGAGACTCCACAATTTCAGAGAGAGGTCTGAGAAAGTATGGTCCATGCAGCGAAGCCTAGTTTGAATGGTGGGAGAGAGGACATGAGTGGTTAAGATGTCTAAGGTTGTATGTTGGTGCATCTCTGAATAGTCTGGAAACTTGTGGAGGGAAGGTGTCATTCTTGATAAGTTTAAATAGTTGAGAGGCAAGTAAAAAGTCAGCACATTGTTTCACAGATAGCCAGTTATCTTTTTCAACAGTTAAACCTCTTTATGTAACTCTCTATAAACTAATCTTTTCTCTTAATTTCTAACATTATCATTCCTGAGTACTACTTTCCATGTTCGATTCTTTAACTCACTTTTTAACGGTATTTTCTTGTAAATTATGTTTTGGTATTTGTAAATTTTTACAAATCAAAATATGTAAATTGTAAATTTTTGTTAATCTGATGATGCATCAATCTATATTAATGTTATTTTCTAATAGTTGTATGATATGTCTCTGTGCTTTTTTTTTTTTCGAGGATGTTTTTAATATGTTTTTAATATGTTTTTTTTACTGGAGCTTTTCTTCTTGGGCCTCCACTGAAAATGGATATGTATCCAGTTGGATTAGCCCCGGCAGCAAATGTAAAATAAATAAATAAATAAATTAAGGAGAGAGTGATAGATCTGCAAATGGCATTTGAAATTGACTGAATGGTGGCTACATTCCTTTTAGAAAGTGCAGTGATTAGCAGGAGACAGTATTCTAGCTAACCAGTATAATGCCTTTACCTATGGCAGTTCTAAAGGGTCTGGATAGTAAACAGGAGATTCTATTAGCCCAGAATAAGATAAAGTCAATTTTTTGTGTGTGTGTGTATGTGTGTCTGTGTGCATGTGTGTAATCCAGGTGGAGCTGAAAATTAAGGAAGGGGTCAACCAAATCCCTAGTTATCTGAGTGAGGTGACATTTTCAATAGTGTTATTAAGATGACTGAGGATTGTTAGAGGCCTGGGGATAGAAATTACCTTTTGCCTAGTGTCAAAATGTACTGTTTTTGCTTCAGAGGAGTTTAGTAGTAATTGTTTATCATTAAACCACTGAATAAAGAACATGAAAGTCAGCCTGTTGTTTGAGTTCAAGAGAAACTACAGCATTGCTGGAGCAGAAGCAGGAGATGAAGATGGGTAAGTCAAAAGGAAGTTTGTTAATGTAGATTGAAAAGAGGAGCAGTGCCAGAATAGATCCTTGGGGGCACCTTTCTGCAGCGGGACTGATGCAGAGGTTGATGAGTTGAAATTAACTCAGAAGGGGATTGCACAGAGGTAGTTTTTGAACCACAGCAATGTGTCATCAGTAATTCCTGTTTTAGTGAGATGGGACAGAAGAACTTAGTGATTGACAAGCTCAAAGGCTCTGTTGAGGTCAGTAAAATTACTGCAATAATTAGGCCTTTGTCCATTCCAAGAAAAATGTTGTCGCTAAGTGTCCAGATAACTGTGGATGTACTGCAACCAGACCAAAATCCATTCTGCTTTTGAGGGAGAAAGTTGTATTGGTTGATGTAATGAGTGAGTTGCAAGTGAAATAATTTTCCAGAACCTTTCCTAGGGTAGGGAGAATTGAAATGGGACAAAAATCTGATGGATTGGAAGGACTGGGGTTCTTAGGGAGTGGTTTCACAATGGCCTTCTTCTGGATATTATGCATAATATTAAGTGTAATACACACATTGTGGATGTGTTTCAATAAGGCTATGATGTTGTCTTTACAGTGATAAATAAACTATGGGTGAAGGTTGTCAGTACCTGGGGTGGCTATCAAGTTTAACTGTTCAAGCAGAAGGTAGATATTTTTGGATGTGGTAGTTCTAAAGTATAGTGTTGGGATGTATGCAAGGAGGGTGGGAGTCTCAGATGTGTTTGGGATTGACTAGAGAAAGGGCTTGGGAGGTTACTGAAATGAAAAAGGAAATCACAGACAGAAAGTTGAGAGGATGTGGAATTCATGGAGTGAAGGTTCTTCTGTTGACCCCTTTCCAGACATTTTGGGTGATTTTGTTAGTGAGATTTAGTATGATTTCACCAAGTGACTTTTATGATGGCATATAGCATGCATGGCAAGGTTGCACAGCTGGATGTAGCACTGTCTGTTTATAGTATCAGGAAGTGCTTCCTACGAATGCCATGCCTCGTCTCTAAGTTGCTGAAGAGCTTTAAGCTCATAGGTTAACCAGTTGTTAGTTTTAGGTTTGTATAGACTCCCACCCTCCCTCCATACATCCCTACACTATACTTTAGAACTACCAGTGTCAAGTGGAGTTCCACAGGGTTCAGTCCTGGGACCTCTCCTGTTTGGTATCTACTTCTCTGATAACACAGAAGGCATTTGGCTAACGAAGTTCACAGATGACTGCAAACTAGGAACCATAGTCGAGTCCCCAAATGATATGGACATCCTACAGAAGGGCCTTACTGAGACAGATGGCTGGTGTTAGAGCTATGGCCTCAAGCTCAATGCCAAAAAGTGCATTGTCATCCCCTTTGGTAAAGACTCTGCACCCATGAACTACCACATAGGTGGCTGTCTACTTAATGCCGAATGTGTGATAAGAGACCTTGGGACCCAGGTGGACAGTAGTCTCTCCTTTGATAATCACATCACTGCAGTAGTCAGGAAATCCTTCTACGCGGCACACCTCATCACAAAAGGGTTCTCATCCAGGAAAAAAGAGGTCATTGTTCCCCTCTACTCGACACTCATTGGACCCATTATAGAGTACAACACCCCTTTTGAAATGTACCTCACAACACATCTGCAGCAGCTTCAAAGGCCACAGAAGTACCTCACAAAGAGGATTACTGGCCTCAAACAGATGCCCTACACTGACCGTCTCAAAAAACTCCAGCTTTACTCCGTAGCATATCGCCTACTCCGAGGTTATCTCTGCCTAACATATAAAGCTATGTCAAACCCAGAGCTGTTCGACATGCTGCGCCTAAAGAAATCCCAATCCCGCCAAGCTACATGCTCTAGGGACCTAAACCTTGTCACCACAATAAACAGGACATGCTGGAGGGATAGATTCCTATCCCAGAGACTTCCCATACTCTGGAACAAGCTACCCATCTATGTTAATTCAGTCTCTACCATAGAGAATGATGAAAAGAAAAATTCAGTCCACGGAAGACCAAACGTGACCAAGGCTCATTCAAAAAAGGAGATATCTGCTGAAGAATTAGTCAGGGAAGAATTTCCTTACCATTGTGCATGTCAGAGGCAGGGAACTTGATCACCTTAAGCTCCACAGTCTGAAAAGATACAAACAAAGAGGGATGGAGGGGAAGGACCCCCACTAACAAGCTCCTAAAAAGTCTGACCTGCTACTCCTGCTACAGAGAACACAAATGAATGAATTACACATTCCAGGTGAGTAGTAGGACCATAATGTATCATTGGTTCCTTTTTATTCTCACATAGAAAATTCTCAAAATGGTCCTTTATGACACTCATCATTTTTATGCTCCAGGCCCAGGCAAAAGAGGCGGATCTTGAGGTAGTTTTGGATGGCAATCCAATAACTGCAGATACATTTAGAATTTTGGGTGTCAGTATGTTCCTTTATGTCACTACAGGGTGCACTGAACTGAAGTTTGAAAACAGCATTGAGCTGGTCACCAAAAACGCACAGAGAAACAATAATCAAATGAAGACCAGCTGTAGAGTTCTTTTTCCCCAAGATATGAATATAGGGGATTTTCAAGGCCATACACTTCTGCGAAGTTCAAAACACAGCCAAAATCACTGTGCTGTGTTGTCTGTATCTAGTTACACTGTTGATGAAAATATCCTGCTTTAAAATGTGTCTTTAGCTTGGGTATTCTCTCCTGTTATGTTCTGTTGCAAAAGATCATAATGGAAATCTACTGTTAACATGATGCAACTTTATTACTTATAGTTGCATAGGTCATGGAGAATGTAAAGATAAATCAAATACATTCCATAATTCTTACAGCATTTTTACTGTTAAGAGGACATCTGCATATTTTTATAATGATTACATAGTTTATTTTCAGGTAGGTTACTTCTGGGTTTTTTCACAAATTTTACTTCCAGCACCCAAGTATGCGCTTATAGCTAAGGTTGTTGGTCTCTCCATAATAGGCAAGGCAAAGTTCATTCACAATTCAGGTTTAAATGAAGTGCAAACATAAATGTTTAGCATACAAGTTGTTAGATTTCAAATAGCACAGTATTCTGAAAGCATGTTATATTCCTTCAGGATGTTGAATTAATAAAATAGTCTGCATATGCATGTTGATGGGGGATTAAATAAGTTCCTGGGGCTATTGATGTATAAGATCCTGGGGCTATTGCTTTATAAGATCCTGGGGCTATTGCTGGTACTACCTTTAACAAGCTCACACCGACCATATGCATATGGATCTCAACTCTAGTTGTTCCTACATTAGTCTGACTGGTAGCTAGTGAAGCAGTACTACAATTAGTCCCTTTCAATTCACAGTTTTGCAACTTACATTTGTGTGCAATAGTTGGCGTCGTTCAAAGGTCAATAGCTCTGTTGTGTTTCTTGCTACACATTTTATCATACAACCAGGGCCAGCCTTAGCTGAAATGGCGCCCTAGGCAAAGTAGTGCTTTGATGCCTCCTAAGCCCCACCCATGGCATACTCATGACACCCCCCTATTTAAGCCACACCCACAGATAGGTCACTCCCCATGAAAGCCACTCCAGTTATTTCCTTCAGTTTTTTAAATGCATGAAAATCAGTGAACACTGTCATACTGTAACAAAAGAAATCTTGTGATGTAGTTAAAATGCCAGTGAAGGTGTAATTTTCCTTTAATCTTATCTGGGGAAAGATGAACTTGATTTTCACTCCATGTAAAACATTAAAGCCCACAGTCAAAGGCTGTCTACTTCTCACATAGTACATTATAAGGGTCTATGTTATATGTCTGAAGATTTCTAACTTCAAACATACATAAAAAAAAAAAAAAAAAAGAAACAAACCTAACCATTGCAGGAAGGGGGGCAAGCCCCCCTGCACCCCCCACTCTTTAAATATTCCAACTCCAAGATCACACTACAGTGCGGCAAAGAGAAACTTCCCTTTACTAAAGAGTGGGAAGGTGTGAGTGGTGCAGCCTCCCATGTGGGTGGTGCAGGGGGGGCTTGTCCCCCTGCTTTAACCCATTACTTTAATTTTTTTTTTTTAAATGTTTAAAGTTTTCTAACTTCGACCATATGGTGTCGATCATATGGTGTTCGAAGTTAGAAATCTTCAGACATATAATATAGACCCCATTATAAGTATATTACCTTTGGTCACTGATGGCACATTCCGGTTCTCCTCACAGTAGATTAAGCTGCTAGTAGCAGATGAATTTCCACCTGCATGTTACAGACAACAGTTAAATAATAAGGAGGACTGCACCCATGCAAAAAAATAAAACAAGATCTGTAAGTTTCATAGGAACACAACTGAGCAAATTTGACAGTGGTAAGTGCACGTATTGGTTTGTGCATATAGATGTTGTAGCTGTTAATACTTTCAAACAAACCAGCTGCCAAAAAAACAACATTTTGATTCACATTAAATGTTTTAATATGCTTTTCCCCTACCCATGCCGCAGCCAACACTATAGCTGAGCCAGACCGCGACTCCCATGTGTGCAGAGACTACAACCAAACCATCTATGTGAGATATCAACTGACCATACTAATGACAATTTGAAGGTGACTGCTACAAGTGGTTATAAGGACAAAAAAGGAATGAGAGATAAGTCTTCAGTTTTGCTTTCCTTTAACATGGTAATTAATGCCTCTAAAATTTAGGCATTCCATATTTTCCAAATGTCCATAACTAAGTTTAAACAAGAATAGGCAAAAACTTCACATACATAAATATGTCCCCCAAAGCTAATTCAAATTAAATTCTATGGATAAAATGTCTAATGCTCAATAAGTAAATATATCAATAAATGAGAGAAACATGTAAACACTATACATAATGTGGTAATATGCCTTTTAAGGTTGTTATGGTAAAGACTGTGATGCTCACATCACCATTTTGTGCCCCCATACACCTTCATGGTCAATATAATTAGCTCAGGGGTCTCTATATCTTACGGTGAAAAGAATCCCCTTGCATAATTCATCTTTGACTAACATGCTTTTCAATGAGTTGATCAAAAACTATGGCTGATAAACCACAATCAGTGAATTCAGTTAGTCGTGGGGTTTGGCCAGTTAAACAATTCCTGTATTTAATAGTGTACACATTATGACACTCTGTCCAAATGTCTTTAAAGTTTTACCTGTGCTGTTATTAAACTTGCTTTTGAAATAAGGAATAATGTGCATATCCAAAACAAACTGAAACCCTGGTATTCAGAGTAGTAAATCACCGTTTATCATTTCTAGTCTCTACGTTTGATTATTGTTAATTTTTTTACTTTTCTGCTAAAGTAATTATATTTGCAATCACAATAATTTTGCTTGCATGCTACTTTGAACACCTCAGCACTTTATGACTTGCAAAATCAAATGGAAATGACTTCAGTATAGATCAGGTTGCCAGGCACAGCCAGTAATTAAACTTGATGGCTTTGCCGATTTTGTTGGAAGAAGACAAGTTTCTGTTGTATTTCTTTCTGTCTTCAGGCCACCAGTCACACAGAAAACAAAATCTTATCAGTCCGCGATCCACCTCAGTAAATGAAGAATGGGATGAGAGACAGGCATGATCTAAATTTACTAGCAGGCAGCAGCTCACACTGGAGGAGGATGTCCGTGGTGATGACAGAGCCAAAGCATCACTGATTGGATGCTTTAATTAATGCGCAGTTATCCCAGCCATTGACATGTGTTACTGTAGATTCAGGGGGAGGGGAATGGAAGAGCACAGCAGGGAATCTGGCTTTGTTGTTATGCCTGTTTGAGGGATGGACTAAGGAAGTGGGGGGATGGGGCAAATGCCACAGTTATGATGGACTTGAGGTATGCCGAGAAGAGCACAAACCTTTATGGACTGTCGGACTGAAAATAAATAAATAACTACAAATTGCGCCCTTTATGAGGTTGGCGGTATGGTGCCCTAGGTGGTCGCCTAGTTTGCCTATGCCTAAGGCCGGCCTTGCACATCTCTACATTTACGTTTTATGCACTCAGGGTTTTCCCATGTTTCAGCCGGTACCACAATATGGCAGTCTCCCCCCTCCCCTGCAAACACAGCAGGTGCATACACAAACAACCACTACCTTTCAATAGCTTCTGATGCAAGTTGGGAGCTATTATTAACTCACCAAATGATGCTGACATTCTACAGGTTTTACTGAGACCAAATACTGGTGTCAGAACCATGGCCTTAAGCTCAATGCCAAAAAATGTGGCATCCCCTTTGGGAAAAACCCAGCTCCCATGAATCATCACATTGATGGTAGTCCACTGAACACAGACGGCATTATGACAGATCTGGGAACACAGACTGATAGCAACCACTCTTTTGACCACAATGCCACTGTGGTCAGAACGTCCTATGTGGCACATCTTATTACTAAGGGTTTTGCATCCAGGAAGAAAGAGGTCATTGTTTCCCTCTACTCTTCACTCATTAGGCCAATCATAGAGTACAATGCCTCATTTGGTATGTACATCACTAGACACTTGCAACAACCGGAGAGGCCACAAAAGTTCCTCACAAAGAGGATCCTAGTGTCTCATATCACCTACTTAAGAGACAATCTCTGCTTGACTTACAAAGCCATGTCTGACTCAGCTCTGTTAGAAGTGCTACATCTAAAGAAATCCCAATCCCTCTGCACTACACACTCCAGAGACATCAACCTCATTACCTCAATCAACAGAATGTGCTGGAGGGACGGGTTCATAACACAGAGACTGCCCATGCTATAGAATAAACTTCCCATACATGTCAAAGTACCTCACTAGTCCTCCTCAAGAGAAATCTTGATGAGTGGATGGGAAATAGAAAATTCACCCCCCGGAGATCACTACAGTGGCTCTACTCAACAGAGGGACTGAGAACCAAGGTCTGGTGGCACGATTCCAGGGTAATCCTATGGGCTAGGCTTGTAAAGGATCCAGGGCCATTAGCCTAGAACACACCTATGAACAATCTAGTGGTGTATTACAGCTGATTTATAAACTGTTATAGTACACCACACCCAGGCATGATAAAACAATTTAGCATATCGTCATGGCTGCCCATGAAGAAAAAAATAAAGTAGAGGTTCTCCTGGAAATAAACAATGAAAAAAGAGACCTGCAGGCAAAAAAAAGTGATTTATTATAACAGCAGGAAGGAGTGACCACATACAAAGAGCACATATTCTAATGTTGCAGCAGATGGCATCAAACATCATGCAGGGTTTTAACACTGAAAGAGACAGGAGGTTGTGCGCCTGAATGACAAAGTTTGCACTGTACAATCATAAGGAAGAAATGGGTACCGTGGACATCAGCATTATCCTTTACAAAAAGGAGTCTACTGCTTGGTTCATACCACACAAGGCAAGCATTGTAATGTGAACCAAGAGACAGGAGTAGTTGAGCTTGCAAATGCTAAGTGAAACAACAAATTTTTTTTTACACAGTGCAAGTGCAGTGCCAACAAAATCCTCAGCAAAGTTACATCATACAAACACAAAATATTTTTATGAATCCAACCTTACGCTTGTTTGCCTGATATTATAATCCTAGATAAAAAGGTTAATGGTATAATCTGAAGACTTTACAGTCCAAGTGAAAAATCTAAAAGGCATGTTAAAAATAAAATAATCAAGATACACCCCCCCCAAAAAAAATAAATAAATAAATAAATAAATAATATGAACAAGCCTTAAGTATTCTATAATTCAGTATGTTACCCGTGTTCAGTACATCATGAACGTTTGACAAGAATCCTGGAAAAAAGTGGGCAGTGATACTTATCCATTTTACTTATTTATTTTTTGTTAGAATGCATATACTCAAGAATAACCATTGCACATTTTATTTTTGCCAGAATATTGTTTTTAAAATTATAAAAAAAAGTCAGTATTGACAAAACAGTTCCTCGTTCAGTGGCCTAAGAGTCAAGAAAGCTTTACAGTTTTTACACCAACATGATGGAAAATTACGACACTACAATAAGGGAACACGTTTTAATACTCTAGGAGTAACAGATTCAAATATCTGACAATTTGTTAAGGTTTTACTTTCGTAAAAAGTAATGGCACACACTTACTGATTCTCAGTATTTTAAACCCTTATATTGTCAATTTATTTATTGCTGGGGTGCCTTCTGTGTGGAGTCTGCATGTCCTCCCTGTGGTCGCGTGGGTTTCCTCCGGGTGCTCCGGTTTCCTCCCACATCCCAAAGACATGCTCCAGGTGGATTGGATACTCTAAATTGGCCCTAGGTGTGCGTGTGAGTGTGCCTTCTGTGGAAGGTTGGGCGCCGGGCTGGCAACTCGACACCGTAAAACTCCACTGCCATTCAATGTGCGGACATGGTGATCCGCTGTGGCGACCCCTAACCGGGAAAAAGCCGAAAGAAGAAGAAGAAGAAGAAGATATTGTCAATTTATTAAAATAAACTGTTCTTTTAACCCGAATTTATGCTGTGCAATGTGGGGCATACAGCAACTCAGACACAGAACTTTGTCAGTTGAAGAAGAGACAGATTTTACCTGACAATAACACTGTAATTTTCACAAATGTTTCTAGGTGCTTGATGAATTAGCTGCTTTTCCATGTTTTTCTGTCCACTTATGAGATGGCAAATTAAACCATCCCGGCATTTTTTTCAGTGTGTCTATTTACTCAAATTATCATGGTATAGCTGTCAAGGAAAGTATGCTACATTATCTTGGAAAGCTCAGTACCAGACTACACTTTTCCTAACATTCTGTGAACAATAAAAGTAAAGACATGTTCTATACACACAGGTAATTTTATCTGCAATGGTGGACTGAAGAGATTTAAGTAGCAAACTGAACAATGCAAAGAGATTACCAGGAGGCATTAAAGAACTGTTATCGCCAAAAACAAACTGAACAGATTTAGCTGATATGCAGCACAATGCAAGAGGAATATCCTCAGCAGTCAAGGAAGAATTGCAATAAAACTGATACTGTACGAAAGCAGAAGCATTTAAATTAAAATTTGAGAAACAGGAAAATTAAATTTAGACTTTCTTGTTATACTTTCTATTCCTCAAACTAATAAACTTTAAAAGGTTTACACTGGCTTTCAACCAACTATAATCACTACCATTTTGTGACTTTTAAAATTTTAACATTACTAAATTATTATTTCTGCTGAACCTTGTGTGTCATAGGTTTGGTACAGATTTCATTTATCTGTATGACATTCTGGCAAGATGTGTTCACTCTGCAAATCTTTTAATCCAGTAGTGTAATGAAGGCTTAGTATTTTTAGCAAGAGTTCTACTGTACTATGCACTGTAGCTTACACTGTTGCCAAAACCCAATGATAATGTATCATTTCTGACAAACCAGCATTAAGCGCTACTGAAATGGGCCTAAATGTAATAAATATAAACTATTCATATTCAAGTACACCAGTAACTATATATGCAGATAACAATGAAAAAATGTCATAGACACATTTAAATAGTCTTAATGGAACATGTTACCATAATCTGCAAATAGGAAACATAACCGCCATGTACTGCTCACAAATTCAGCACATTAAATATAAGTTAATTATTTTAAATCACGGTGATTTGATGGTCACCCTCACTAGAATGCAAGGACAAATACTTCTCACACATGTGGACATTAACGTTACAAACCTTCTGCTAAGTGATGCAGCCATGCTTAAATTAATTGGTAACTACCCCAAAACATTATAAATTTTACCCCCACAGATCGGAAACTTTTAAAACATTAATTATGAACAAAGTCAAAAATTCATAAGTAAACCTCCATAATGGTAATTAGTTGTCACTTATAAGTTTTAAGTATTTAAAACAAACTGCAACTTCCTATACAAAGCATAATTCTACAGTTTGGACCAAAAGCAAGCAAACTTGACATGTATGTCCAGTCAACACATGAACCCATAAAAATGTAAACAGGCTGTCTGCTGGTTACAAACTGGGAAAGCAAAAGGCAACTAAACAATCCGTTCCAAATGAGAAATGGTGCTTCAAACCTTAACTAATAAAAACAGAGCAACATAGTGAGCAATGCATATTATATCAATACGTCTACAGGAATCATCACTGCCCAGAATACCTATGAATTAACAAAACCACAATATTATGATTACTAAAACACAATTACGAATACAGTTAAAACTTTGGCATTTGAGCACATGCTACTGTGCATTAAACGTAGTAACTAACCCTGAATAACTAAAAATGACTCCACCATTAAACAGAATTTCTCGACTGATATGTAGAAAAGCAGCAGTGCTTCTCAGGTTATTTCTCTGTCTGACAGTAATGAAAACATCAGTGTTTGGTTTGGAGCGTTCACCAAGAATTGCAGAATAACCCGCTGGTTAATTAGTACCTTGGTTTAGAAACAGGCTGGATAAAAGTGAGCGGCTTAAATTACAAAAACACAAACACGCATACACTTACCTTTGTTCTAAAGCAAATGGCTACATGCGGACACATGAACTTGGTGTAAAAGAACTGCTTGTTTAAATTACGCGCAGGCTTGAAGAATGTATTTACGTCCACGCTGGTGTCATGACGCATGTATGCTGATTCATGTACTGCGATGTTTTCCTTTTTTTTTTTTAATTCTCCGGGGCAACCTGCAGCTGTAAATGGGAGGGCGCTCAGCTCCTCTTGCAGCTGTAAGTGGGAGGGCGCTCAACCCCTCTCATGCTATGCTTCAGGCTTCCTGAACAGGGAGCCAAGAAGAATGCAGATTTTATTAATTAAAATAAACACTTAAAATAGCGCCCTTTCCAAGGCCAGCCTGTACGGCGCCCTAGGCGGTCGCCTAGTTCGCCTAGGCCTAAGGCCGGCCTTGCATACAACTGGCTAAGAACATGATTTCACTAACTCGGTTTGTTCATGAAATGTGAGCCAAATGGCAATTTTTGCACAATCATACTAAAGGGGTGTAATAAATTACTGATGGCCTCAGAGTATGCACAATGACTAGTAGAAACACATTCATGATAGCTTCTTATTTGAAGCATTTTTCCTTGCCAGCACGGCATTTTATTCTTACAACATTACTAGAAATGTTCAATTCCAGACCAGTCATCCATTTTGTTTCATTTCATGATTCATGCACTCCTTTTTGCACTCCATCTCTCTACTCAATAACCAGCCAGCACTTCTAAGATTTTGCAGTGGCTACTAATTTCAGGTCCTTTGTCTAATGCTCCACAATAGGTCATCCTGATGTGAATGAGGAGGACGCTGTCATAATTTGTTTTCACTGTGACCTTAGTGGCAACCTGGTAAAATTCCAGAGGAGACTTACAGAATTCTGACTCTGGAAAGACTCCAGTTAAATGAAGAAGCATGGAGTAAATAAGCTCCTTCATTTCTTGAGGCTTACTGCTTATTAAAGAAACTCATGCCTTATCTCCTTTGTTTTTTTTTGGTTTGTTGGATCCAGAAATAGAATGTGCAGTGGAAACTAGGAAACTAGTATTTGTAGACAGAAGTAGAGTTTCATTGATAGTGAGTGCTTTCTCTAACTCTTCACATGCGATGGAAAGTTCAGTGCTTCTCTCTGTGGTCAGTCCTTTATACCACCAAGCCTCTGTTAGTGACCCAGGTGGGTAAAACTACTGGCACAAATTTACCAACCATGCTCAGGATTGATACTTTCATGTCACTCTGATAAACTCAAGGGATAAAAGAATCAATTTCTAGTTGTTCCTAGGCTGATAGATACTTAATTACTTTACATTTGTGTATGGGTAAGTGGTTAGGGGTCCACTATGAATAATCTCATCTTGTTTAATCAACACTTGACTATTCCAATTTAAACAACTATAACACTGGCAGGTCATCAGCCAAAACAACAATAACCTCTTAAAATGAGGGTAAGCCCAGACAACCCCGATCTAGATATATATCTAGATCTATACCTATATCACAACCTGCATATATAAATATCTATACATCTTTATATCTATCTATCTATCTATCTATCTATCTATCTATCTATCTATCTATCTACGTGTGTCATGCAGATGTTTGAGAGTTAATTTCTTTGAATGGAAAGAAGACCAGCAAAATGACTACAAATAAATATATTGCTGGTGGGGATTGTGATTGGGCTTGTCCTCAATGTAGTGTGATTTGGGAGTTAGTATATAGAAGTAACAGATAGCATGTGGTAAGCCCCCTACCAAAAAAAGTTTTAATTTTTCAAATTTTCTTTTTTTCTTTCTCTTTTTCTTTCGTTGTAACATTTGACTTTTGAACAATTGTTTTCTGTTTTGATCACACAATATAAACTGATCTCTCTCTCTCTCTCTCTCTCTCTCTCTCTCTCTCTCTCTATATATATATATATATATATATATAGAGAGAGAGATAGAGATACACACACACACACACACACACACACACACACACACACACGGTATGAGACATTTGATGTATAACACATTTCATCTAAAAACACTGTCACAATTCATTTAAAACACATTTCATTGAAAACACAAATGGTTAAAGCGCATTTGTTAGAAAAATGTGTATAATTATAGGAAATCACTGATCGCATGGCATGGAATCATATGAATTACAATCCAAATTAGTGCCGATTGGTATTTGTACCTTGCCAATGCCCACTGTTATGTTTTATCTCTATAGCTAGAAGTTTGTGTTTGTATGTAAGCAAATGATCAATTGTGTGAGGAGTTTTCTCTTTTTGCTGTGGTTGTGTAACTGTACAGTTAGTGTATTTACTAAGTAAAGGGGTATGGGGGCTCACTCCCCTAAAGAAAATAAGTTTTTGAGGAGTATTTACTGCATATGAAGTTTTAGATGTAATGTGATTTGACTAAAGGTGTTTTAGATTAAATGTGTATTACATTAAATTTTTAGATATTTTTCTGATTAGCTGTTCAGTTTCTTAGATTAAAAGTAATAGTCTTATAAATATATATATATATATATATATATATATATATATATAAACATACACACATATGCATGCATGTTTATATATATATATATATATATATATCAAATGCACACACACACACACACACACACACACACACACACACACACACACACACACACACACACACCAACACATGCAATACTCACATCTCAACTTACACCTCTCTAACCTAACCCACACATACAAGTAAGAAAAACGCTCACATACGCTCACTTACCTGACATTCCAAACACCATCCCAAACAGACACTTCACGTAACGTACTGAAAATGCATAAGCACAGATTCAATATATTCAAATTCGCTCTTATGCACTTTTGGCTTCTAAAGTTTCAGCTTCATGGTCTCGAAATGCTGAAATTCGAGATTATGAAGTGAAACTATATATATATATATATATATATATATATATATATATATATATATCTATAGGGTACATGATGTTTCAATTAACACTCATTTACTCTAAATTGGCAATGCCTAAAATGTAATCTAAGACTCATTTAGTCCATTTACATTTGATAGAAAAGCATAGTAGGCTATAAAGAATGGACTAATGGTGGTGTGCTTTAGGGTGTTAGGAATTACAAAGCAAATTAGTGTAGTGCATCACTTGTATCTTGCTAATGCTTACCCACAAGTCTGTGCAACAGGAGTGATTCACTGTGTGTGTGGTGGTTTCTCCTTTCTCTGTGGATGTGTGACTGTGGACTTAGAATATTTAACTAAAGGTTGGGGAGGGGGCTAATACTCTACAATGGGGTGCAGCAGGACTGCAAAAAGAGAAAGTTTAGTGGAGTATTTCCTCTATACGAAGGTTTAGATGTAACGTGATTTGACTAGATGTATTTTAGATGAAATATTAGATATCTTGTGATCTGATGGAAAAAAAGTTTCTTAGATACACCTAGATATAGACATAGATACAGATATAGATATTGATATGTCAACTCTGAGGTCACACAAACTTAAAGAAGAGGGAGAAAGTGAAGAAAATACAATACTTACCTTCTCTGAGTCTGGCTGCCATGAAAATATGCTGCTGATCTTTTAGGTTCAATGTTCTGAATATTGATTATACTGTGAAAACAGGAAGGCTCCTAGTAGGCTAGTCTGTTAGCTCTTTTAAGTGATAAAAGAAAATTTAACTGTATTCTGTATGAATACATTTTATCAGTTATTCTTTGTAAAACAGAATTTGGTAACTATCCTCTGTAGTCAATAAATTTGATCAGCTTCATTACTAGTATTATTTGTAAAACAGAATCAGATCACTATATTCCAAATTTGTAAAACAGGATTAGAGTACAATATGCCAAAGTTAAGAAATTCAAATTAATACATATAGCCTGATTTTACTTCTACTTCTCATTAATATACAATAGTACTATGACCTCTTGTGTGTAAATAAAGTACTATATTTCAAATTCTGAGTGTGTGCGGGGGGCGAGGCGGTCAGTGTGGAGCTTGAACAGAAAGGTTGTGTTGGAGGACAGTTCCACCTTGGTTACCGGGTTTCTAGAAAGTTGTTGGACTGAGAAGAGCTTGCAGTGTTTTTCTTACTCCTTTAGTTAGTCTATAAGAGGAATTAATCAGTGCTCTACTTGTATGTATCTTGCTAATGTTGGAAGTCAAAATAAACATTATATTGGGTAAGCTGGATGTCTTGACAGCTGATATGGGAGGCTTCAAAAACAAGATTACTGGTATTTAAATAAGTTTGTCATGACAGCTGATATGGTGTAAGGTTGAGTGTTTGAAACTGTGCTCAGCATTGGTGGATATAGTTGTAGTGGAGGTGGAATCCAGATTCAAATGTCATGATTGGAGACCCAAAAGATGTGGCAAGCTAACTACACCCTGGAGGAAAAGGACTTAGATTTAAGAGAATCAGTCATACAGGAGGGTTGACATGCTCGACAAGCCACGTTGCTTCGCTAAGGACGGCTTGCACCCGTCACCCCTGGGTTTTCAAATACTGGCAAAGACTCTTGCCTCCCCCATAGTGCCTTTTTTAGGCAAGGCTCAAAAGACAAACCCACCACCATAGACAACACAAAGAAAAAAAAACTAAGGGTAATGCTGCTCAACGCCAGAAGTCTAAACCTCAAGATGCACGCACTCGAGACTCTCCTCAGTATGGAGAATATCGATATCTGTGCAGTAACAGAAACCTGGTTCAAGGCTCCCGAGAGCACCCCAGCACTAACAGGCTATACTTCATACCATACTTTCCGGCCCCAAAACTCGGACCGAACCACAAAAGGAGGGGGAGTATCCATATTTATCAAAGATACCCACACCTCCAGGTTAGTGACACTGCATGAAGTATCGGAGGCTCCTGGGAGCACCCCAGCACTAACAGGCTACACTTCATACCATGCTTTCCGGCCCCAAAACTTGGACCGAACCACAAAAGGAGGGGGAGTATCCATATTTATCAAAGATACCCACACCTCCAGGTTAGTGGCACTGCACGAAGCATCGGAGACCATCCATGTGCAACAAACAGTGGGCAAAACTGCCTTTCAGTTTGTAGCCTGCTACAGACCACCCTCCCAAACACAGGAACCTCACTCGGCTTTCCTGAGAGCACTGGAGAATATGAAGGTCTCTCCAAACACTGTTATATTGGGTGACCTCAACTACCCAAACATCGATTGGGGAAACTACTCAAGCCCAAACACCCTTGCCCAACGGTTCCTAGAATTTATAAACTCAAATGCTATGGAACAACTGGTCACCACTCTAAGAGGGGAAAACATGTTGGATCTGGTCATCACCAATATGGGGTCTCTATGTTCCACACCAGAGGTATACCCCTCATTGGTAAGATCAGACCATAAACAAATCTCACTGGACATCCATATTCCATCCCCACCCCTAACCAAGGAAACCACGGTGAAGAACTTCTCAAAAGCAAACTTCACACTTCTCAAAACTGAGGTGGAATCCTTGAAAGCCCCCGGGCCAGTGGAAAATATGGCCCAAGATGCAGAATACTTTACAAAAGCATTCTATGGACACCTACAGGAATGCATGGAGCATGCTATCCCAAATAAAACCAAGACTCACTCCTCCAAAGGCAGGAGACCTGTCTGGTGGACCCCGGCCATAAATAAGCTATACAACAGAAGGAGAAAGCTACTACATGACAGAGCAAAATCCCAAAAAGGGAAGGTGTCACTGATCAGTACTAGCAAGAAACTACGATCCCTCATAAAATCATCTAAGGCCAGCTTCGAAAGAAAAATTGCACAAGACACTAAAGATAATCACAAGGCCTTCTTTAGTTATGTCAGAAACCTGGGAGGCAACTCCCAGATATGCTCTGAGTTAGTGCAAAATGACAAAAAATACACTCCACCTACAGACATTGTCAACATCCTGGCAGAAAGGTTCAGTGCAAACTCCCCCCCCTTCCCCCCCAAAAGAGCAAATGTCTATCCCAACAGAGTATAGCCTTCCTGAGATCACAGATGCACAGGTGAGAGATGCCCTCTCCAAAGAAAAAAACACAGCATCAGTGGGACCAGATGGTGTCAGGGCTGCATCTTACATGAGCTCCAAGAAGAACAAAACCCTCATATAAAGTCACTGTTCAATCTCAGCCTTATTACTGGATATGTTCCCAAGGAATGGCGTACAGCAACAGTAGTCCCTCTCCACAAAGGTGGTGCCACAACAGACCCCGGAAACTATCACCCTATAAGCCTGACTAGCCTGGTCTGCAAACCTATGGAGCGTATCATCATGGAAATCATAAACAAAGACATTGGGAACCTACAGACACTGGATCCTACCCAATTTGGCTTCGTTAAGGGCAGATCTTGCCTCTTGAACCTCGTTGACTTCTTTGAAACAGTTACCAAAACCATAGATGAAGGGAAGGTAGTCCACACAGCCTACCTGGACCTCGCAAAAGCCTTCGACACAATACCCCACTCAGGCATCATAAACAAGCTCACCAGCTTAAATATCAACCCCTATGTCACAAGATGGGTTGCAAACTGGCTCAGGGATAGAACCCACATGGTCAGAATAGCAGGTGCCATGTCAGACTCTAAACCAGTTACAAGTGGTGTCCCACAAGGCTCAGTACTGGGACCTCTCTTGTTCGGTATATATTTCTCCGAGGTACAGGCTAACATGGGTGGACTATGGCTGACCAAGTTTGCAGATGACTGCAAACTGGGTGCTGTAATCGACTCTCCGACTGACACAAGCATCCTCCAAAAGGGTCTCACAGAGATGGATAACTGGTGCCAGAGCCATGGCCTAAAGCTAAATGCCAAAAAGTGCATAGTCATCCCCTTTGGGAAAAACAAAGTGCCCACAAATTACCACATAGGTGGTAATCCATTAAGTACAGAAGAAGTAATTAGGGACTTGGGGACCCAAGTAGATAGCAATCTCTCCTTTGACAATCACGTTGTCAAAGTGGTTAGAAAGACCTTCTATATAGCCCACCTTATCATGAAAGGGTTC
This sequence comes from Protopterus annectens, assembly GCF_019279795.1. Lineage (NCBI taxonomy): Eukaryota > Metazoa > Chordata > Ceratodontiformes > Protopteridae > Protopterus > Protopterus annectens. The sequence continues at coordinate 465,539,904 of NC_056736.1, read as the reverse complement.
ACGTCTAGATCAAGGGAGGTCATTGTGCCCCTCTACTCATCACTTATCAGGCCCATAATTGAGTACAATGCCCCATTTGGGATGTACCTTACCCGACACCTTCAGCAATTGGAAAGACCCCAAAAGTATCTCACCAAGAGGATCAAGGGGCTCAAACAGATGCCCTATGCAGTTCGGCTAAAGAAACTCCAGCTCTACTCAGTTGTGTACGCCTACTCAGAGGCGATCTGTGTCTGACTTATAAAGCCATGTCCAACCCAGAATTAATGGACATGCTTCACCTCAGGAAATCCAAATCCCTTAGAGCTACACACTCCAGGGACTTGAACCTCAGCACAGAAATAAATAGGACATGCTGGAGGGACAGATTCATATCCCAGAGACTCCCCTCACTCTGGAACAAAATCCCAATCCATGTTAGGCAGAGCCCCTCAATGACCCTCTTCAAGAGAAATCTTGACGAGTGGATGGGAGATCATAAGTTTACCCCTAGAATCTCTTCTGTGTCCCTGCTTGACAGAGGTTAGTAAACTAACCTTAAAAGGGCTACCTTCTGTGACTTGCTATGCAGAGGAACAGTCAACTAATCTAAAAGGGTGGCGAAAGCCAAGCACACTCTGGCTAGGCTTATAAATGCCCTAGGGCAGATAGCCTAGTATCAACCTATGAACCTATGAACCTGTGGGGTGACTCATCCTATCAGACTGCCGGACTGCAGCCCTCCCACCTAGAAAAAAAAAAAAAAATCTGTAAAACAAAAGAACAATTCATGAGTCCCGATCCTCTGCGCATGCGCGGACAACTCAGACTGCCTTTATCAGCAGTCCGGATATGGAGAAAGAGGTACCCAGCAATCATTGCTGTGAGATACCAGGAATCTGTGCGGTGACGACTGCACAGAACAGAGGAGCTCTGGACTGCTTCAGCCGCAGTCAGAACCAATGAGGAGGAGGACTGAGCTGCTCTTGCTGGACTGTCAGTGCGCAGGCTTCGGGTAAGTGTTTGGATTGTGGGCTTGCTGGATTTGGATGCTGGATTACCGGGTAGGTGTTCGATCGCTGGAGTTTGGGCTTACTGAATTACTGGGTAGGTGTTCGGTTGCTGGAGTTTGGGCTTGCTGGATTACCGGGTAGGTGAAGGCTTTAATACTGCAGAACAAAGGGTGTGTGTGTGTGTGTGTGTGTGTGTGTGTGTGTGTGTGTGTGTATGTGTCATACACACACACACACACATATATATATATATATATATATATATATATATATATATATATATGCATGTATGTGTGTGTGTCTGTATGTACATACACACATACAGAATCCAAGATCAGTGTTCTTTGGAAAAGGGGGAATTTTCCAAGATACTGTAACCTTGGGATTAGTACATGTTCACCCTTTTCCCACTTAAGACCATACTTTTTCTGATGATTATTGTAACATTTTTTGTAATATCAAAAACTCTCACTGTGATCATAGTTGAAGCTATGCATTACATAAGTAACCCAAGTATTTTAAAATGACAAACATTGTTTTAAAGCCAATGGTCCGAAAGTGTTCAAAATGTCTTATCTCACTTTTGTTACCTACAGATAATTTTATAATGAACACTGTTTCTGTGAGTAAGGTAAATGTGAGATGTATGCAAAATAATTAATACATGAGTAGTTTGCATTAGATCATTTATGATAAGTAAGAAAATAAAGGATTGTGTCATAAATACTTGCTATCCCTAAGAAATGAGCAGAACTTGAAAATCTTTGCCAGACTAAAGGCACAGTTTTGAATTAATTGTAAGAGAAGCTGCCATAAACTCAGAATTCTTTGCTTATGATTATTTTTCATCTAGCAAAAGCAAATTGAGTAAGTAGTTTCACTTATTTACTGTATTGTAGAATGCTCTTTGATACAACAGCATGACATATGGAACCTGGAGTTTTATGAAAAGTCATAATGTTCATGGTGCATTTGTTTGTACAAGTATGCAATGTAATGGCACAGCTCGTTGTGAAGTAGACCGTGCTGTATCAGTCACATTGCTTTGCCGTAAGTTTTTCTGCAATGAAATCTGTTATTAGTCGCTATTTACATAAAAAACTATTAAGATGTTAGCGTTTGGATGTTGAATAAGTAGAACTTGTTTTTCTTTTAGTGGGAAAACAAGCAGATTAAGACACCGTGATTAAAACAGCTGGAAAAAGAAAAGGAAGATATAGATTTTAAGAAGTCAGATGCATATTTACTGACTTAGGAGTAAAGATGACTGATGAGTTCTATGAATTTTGTTTAGAAGTGAACATAGGATGAAGGTCCTGAAAGGCTTCTTTCCTGGTCTGTATGTTTATATGGAGCAGATGGTTTGCTGAGTGACTGCGGGGATGAAAGGGATGAGAGTTGCTGCCAGAATGTAAAGCTTGATCATTTCTCTCTGTGCTTTGTTAAACTTATCCCATTCTGGGAGAAGAGAATAGGGGAGGTACTAGCAGGAGAAGCATGTTGTTTATTTTCTTTACAGTTTTGACTGTTTTGTGTAATGGCTTATGCATTTGGCAAAGTTGCCACCAGTTTTATGGAATTAAAGTTCAAATCAGAGACATGTACCACATACAGATACTAAGAGAAATGGCTTCAAATCAGAGACATGAACCATATACAGATAATAAGAGAAGTGGCAGGACACCAGATTCCAACCTGTCTAACCCAGAGTCTGAGGACAAGACTTGGAGTGAGGATAGAATTGAATAGCCAGTGGCCACTTTTTCTATTATTGGGGATGAGGGAGTCATTGCCTGAACTCTGGCTTTTGTCTTTGGAGAAAATATTGGTGTACTGAAGACTCTGAATGTGTTCCACTTTTGCTTGTGCAAGTTGTGTAGATTAGAGTAAACCAAGTCTTGCATCCATGAAGGATGGAAGAGATACTCAGAGATGCATGTGTCTGGATCTCGGTGTCCTTCAGTAAGTCATTTTGTTAATAGCCATGATCCATGAAAGTTCTTGAAGCAGACAGTAGTGCATCACATTCAGTATTTGCTGTTAACAGGTAGCTGGCAATGTTTTGTGCTGACCGGCCATCAAGGTTTTATCCTCACTGGTGTATAGTGGAGAACATTTTGCAAATCTTGGTGCAGGTGGATAATACTGTTTTCCTGAACTCCTTCTGAGTCTGTCCAATTTGAGTGAGCTTTTCCATTGACATTACACATACTGGTTATATGGAGATAGCTGCATCCTGTAGTCAGTGTTCTCTTTTTTTGTTTTGTATATCCTACCTGCACAAAACTCACTCACACTGAATGCTTGTGAAAGCAAGCTGTAGGAATTTATTTCAATTTATTTGTTAACCTAGTAAATCTACCAAGCACAAGTGCTTATTCAGATTAGGAAGAACTGTCTATACCTTGTTCAGTCCTACAGTAGGCAAACAAGAGACAAAAAGAATCAAACACAGGACTATAACTTTAAACTTGATAGCAGCAAGTGGCCCTAATCCTCTTTGTGTAAGTCCCAAATAATTAAAGACAACCGAGAGACATGTCAGTATCCTGGCAGAGTAATACGTGCAAGGAATGCATTCAAAGTACATCACAAGTGTTACATTTAATATATCTCGGCAGTGTAAAAATCTACTGCCAATCATTAGCGGACCAGAGTTCCACTGTGGCAACCCCTAACCGGGAAAATCCGAAAGAAGAAGAAGAATAAGTAAAGCAAAAGAAAGAACAATTTATTTAGTAATAAGGTAAACATGCCAACAGTGGTAATTTCAGCATGAATACACTGCTCTTAGAAAGAATTAATTTTAGTAAGGTGCAGTATATACATTTATATTGATGATGTATGGGAAAAGACCCCAATAACCAGATGAAAAGGCGTGCACAAAGTGACAAGATGAGGAAGTCAGAATCAAGAAAAGGGAGAATGAAGGAAAAAAGGGAGGTAATAGAATAACATATTAAATACTAATGAGAGAATTTGGTGATAGAAGAAAAAAAATGTGAAGGCAAGGGTGAATATAGTGAGGCTAGAATTAGGGTTATATGTGGATAAAACTTTGAAGCTCAGAGCGAGTGAGTTAGTTTAGGGTGTAAAGAAATATAGAGTAAGATGACTGCACTTTAAAATGAGAGAAATTAGGTACAAGTTAAAAAATGGGTAATGTTAAGATGTGAGAGTAGAGATAATAAAAGGATAAAAGAAAAAATAATGCCTTAAATTGCAATTAAGAAATAACTGCAATAGTCAGAGTTATAGATTACTTTTATTTCAGAAATGCATGTAGATTCTTTTATTTTGTCAGCTGCTCAAGTTAGCAGTACTAATATTAAAGTGTCCCTTCTTTGACAGGTTCCCAGCTGTATTATGTGGCTATTTTATATTTTTACATCACATTTTTGGTCCATTTTTCATAAAATTGTGTTTTTTTTTGTCAAATTAGTGACAAATTATTAAAGACTGAAGTTAGAAAATAATGACAGACATTTGAGTTTCAGATTTCATACCATTCAGAAAATTCATACTAATGCAAGACCTATTCTATTATCTTTCTAAGTTTATAAGAGCAATATTTTAAAATTGTCCTTATTTTTGGGCCTTTGTCCCACTTCTTTGTATGGCTTTGTCCAGATTTCTTGCTCTGAGGTTGAGAGGTATGACAAATGTGTCAGGGCCATCACAGTCAGCCAGAGACATTTCAAATTGTGACATACTTGTTGCACCCCACTCCCCCATGTAGTGACTCTGGATGTGTCGAAGCAAGGCAAGGAGTAGTTATGCAGTGTAAATGTGCAGAGTATCCCCCCCATCCAAGGTAGACACAAGTACTAGAGTGGCTTTCATCTGTCCTTGATTTTTGCAGAATGGTCTGGTTTCTGTCATATTTTTGTACTGTTGATTTATGCTTATTACTCAAAGTGCCTGTTGCTCTGTGTTTAAGTAGCAATACTTTAATGACCATCAGGTAAGCTTGGCTGGGATCGTAAGATGCAAGTAAGCTTTAATAAGCATACTGTTAAAGAATTGCCAACATTGAAAGCCTTTCTGTTGTTGCCATGTAGAGAATACTTAACTAGATAATGTATAAGCCTTGGGTATTGAAATGCATGTGACAGTATTTGTAATAAAGGACTTGATTACATTATTTTAAGAAGCTCATTACACTTGGAGACTTCCAGTAATCTCTGCAGGCTTTACCCGTAAACTAAACAGAATGCCAATCGTGTGGTCCATAACCTGTACAGTAATCCTTTTAAGCAATGTATCTTGAGCTTATTTCTTGTTTGCTTTTCATTTTTTACTTTGATCATGTTTTCCCCATGAAACAAGTAGATACTTGTCAGGCAGCAGGTCTTTTTTTGGATAAGAAACATTTTTACAAGTGGGGGCATCAGAAATTTCTACTTTCAGCATGTTACTTGGTACTTTAATAAAGCTGAATATAAATTATAATTAGAACTGCAGTGCAAGAAGTGGTTTGAGCTGAGTGCTGCTTGTTTTTCTTATACTTGATTTTGACTGGCATTCCATTAATGTATTTAAAAAGTAATTTATTTTTTCATGCCTCACAACCTTTTTGTTTCCATCTAGATATTAAGTAAGCTGTCATGCAGCCAATGCATTGAAATATTTTTATTCTTCTACACTTCATTTTGTCTTGATTGGACTCTCATAATGACGGTTTGGCACCCATGGCAGTATATTTAGTTAGTTTTTGAGGTTTTGAGCATAGCTCCTCCCCTTTCTAGTTGGCCGCACCCCTTCCCATTGACCCCACCAATTCAGCTGTCTCCTGCAGCCCCCCTTTGATTTGAAGTCACCAGCCGCCACTGCCTATGATCCAAAGTAGAAAAACAAAAGAAGCAGGAGGCACTGGAACAAGAACTATGGACATGGGAAAGAAAAATATATTTAATATGGTGCAATATTTATGCAAAGGAGAAAGGAAGACTAATCAATGCAAAAAGAGCAGCACCAAAGATATTTGAAAAGAAATGCAGGCAAAAACATCTGTATAGGGAAAATTTTACAATACAGAAAATAAGAAAACAGAGAAGAAAAGTAGAAAAGAGAATTAGTAATGGAGAAGCTAAAGAAATAGAAACTGAGGTTATGGATTACTTGCAAAGTGAAGGATTTAGTCTAGAAAATTTAACTCAGATAACAACACAACAGGATAGAGCAATGGACACCCAAATTAAGGAGAAACCAGTGGAGCAGGAAGCATCTAATCAGTTGACATATGAAGATACTTTAGAGCCTCTCATAAGAAACCAGTACAAATGTTCAGTTGGAGCTAAACAGCAAGGGAAAGAACAGGAAACTGGCAACTCTGACACAGTGAATGTTGTGGAGTGATAGGCCAGTGAGTTCCCATATGAAAGAACAATGGATGACACAGGATGAAACTGAAGAGAACATGTCACAGGAAAAAATGTCCACAGGAAATGGAGAGCAAAGAGTATGCCCTCAGTTTAGCAGAAAATGATCTAAGAGAAGAGTTGCTTGATTTAATAGAAATGGATAGGCATATTAAGATCAATGAAAAAAAATAGACTGCAGAAGGTCAATAAAACCCAAAAAGTTAGAGGTCTGATAAAACAAATGAACACAGTAATTAGGACTGTCCATAGAAATTCTTGCTATATAACAGATGTAAATAGAACACATTACTGTGTAGCCAAATTAATAACAGATAAAGTCCTACCACAAGAACACAGGGTAGTATGGGAAAGGATGGGGAGAAATTGAATGCCATCATGGAAGTATCAAATAGAAAAAACTATAAAGCAGTAAAGACAAGAAGTGTCACTGTTAGAAGAGTATAGCAGAGAGATCAACAAAATATTCAGAAAGGCATGATAAAAGCAATGCACATTGTTATAACAGATCAGGATTTATCTTGCACTATCACAAATAATAAACTAAAAATATCAGCACAGACAGAAAAACCTAGAAGAAATGTAAATAAATTTTCAAGAAAAGTACAAAATAAACAATTTATTGATGACCCAAAAAAGTTTTATAGAGAATTGAAAAACAAACTAAAAGGAATTGAAAGACCACCAAAAAAAAGAAGAAATAGATACATTTTGGAGAAATATCAAGAAGAGCCTGTGGAACATAACAAAGATGCGAAACGGATAGAAGTAAAAGAAAGAATAAGAAGTTCAAATGTACAGGATATGAAATAGGAGGAAGTAACAGCCAGCGAGATTGAAACAAAGTTAAAAAAGCCTTTAACTGGAAAATCCTAGGCCGAGATGCAGTACCTAACTTCTGGCTAAAAGTATTAACATCTTTACATGAAGATTTAGCCATGGGTAAGAAGTATTTACATGTGCACCCCAAACAGACACCAGCCTGGCTAACAACAGGAAAAACAATGCTCCTACTTAAGAGCAAACCTGTAAGCTATCCTAAAAACTATAGACCAATAACTTGCCTTCCAACATTGTATAAACTATACACTGGGGTTGATGCCGACAGAGTTTAGAAAACTCAATTATGGCAATAGAACAAAAGGGTCATAAAAGAAAGTCATATGGAACAAAGGATAATTTTTTGTTAAATAAAGTCATAGTGGAGAACTGTAAAAAGGGGAAGAATCTAAGTATGACATGGATAGACTACAAGAAAGCATTTGACAGTATCCCACATTCATGGATGAGTGCTTAAAAATGTATAAGCTACACCCTACACTGATAAACTACATCACAGCAACCATGAAACACTGGCAAACCACTTTGCAGTTAAGCCATGATAAAGGACAAGTTATTATTCCAGGGATAAAAATTCAAATGGTGATATTACAGTGTGACTGTCTGTCACCCCTGCTCTTTTGTCTTGCCCCTAACCAATTAAGCTGTCTGTTTAGATGATTAGGTCATGGCAATAATTTGGCTCCCAGAAAGCAACAAAATGTAAAGACTTCTCATCTTCTTTTTGTAGATGATTTAAAACTGTATAGCTCATCAGATGAGGAACTGAAAGCACAACTGCAAATAGTCAATTTTTTTCAGATAGTATAAGAATGTCTTTTGGTCTTGATAATGTGCAAAAGCAACCTTCAAAGCAGGAAAGCGGCAGCACCAAGGAAACATCAGTTTGAGACAAGAACATGATATAAAAGAATTTGAGCAAGAAGGAGTATATAAATATTTGTGAATTGATGAAGGATCAACAACAACACATGAACAAATGTGAATAAAAATAGTAAGGAATATTTTAGAAGACTTTCTATAAACCAATTTGCTCTTCGTGCCCTAACTTACAGTTTTGGAGTGACTGATTGGCCCCAAAAAGTGTTGGCTAGATTAGACAAGAAAACAAGAAGGATGCTTCATGCTCATCAAACGATTTATAAAAATCAGTGCATACCAAAATTATATATCCCCTGTTCCGAAGGAGGGATGGGCCTCCTTGAAACTGATTACATGTATAGATCTGCAATCGTTGGACTGCATACATATCTGCTGACCTTACAAGACCCAAACATAGTGAAAGTTTTGAAACATGAGGAGAATAAATCTAAGATGACTTCCCTGCTTAGGCTAGCAAAAGCATATCAGCATCAAGTAGGAATGGAAATCAAACCAGAAGTAGATAAAAATCAGGCAGCAACTGAATGTGCCAAAAAACAAAGGAAAGAATATAAGGTGAAGGATCAGATGAGAAGGCAAGAAATGTGGAAAATGAATAAACATAGTTGTAAGTATAAAAAACTCCTGAAATAACCTCATATTGATCAGGATTGAATGCAGGAATGGTTAATAAGAGGTAAATTCAAACCACAAGATGAAAGGTAAAATTGGCGGCCCAAGATAGTGGACTACGTACACATTGGTTTACAAAGTATATTCAACATGTGTGAGAAGCAGACAAACATAGGTTTTGTAAAACAGAATTGGAAACAGTTGCACACCTTGTTGCTGGTTGTGACATACTAATGGCAGAAGGACTGTATACTGAAATGCATAATAATGTGACAAGACTGTTGCATTGGGGATTGTGCAAACATTATGGTACTGAAGTAGCTGAAAAACACTGGAAACATGAGCCACAAAGCATCATAGAAAATGATGAAGTTTATATCGCATAGGATCACCCATTACCAACAGTTCAACAAATAGATGCAAGAAAAGCAAATATAGTAGTCCAAAGTAGCATTGGTCATTGAAACTGCTGCACCCAATGACTCCAGTGTCTTATATACAAAGAGACACAAGGTCATAAAATATTAGGATTTACAGGTAGAAATGATGGCAATGTGGAAGAAGGATACCCAGACAGTTCCAATAGTAGCAGGAGCAATGGGTTCATAGGTTCATAGTTTAGTAATAAGCTAACTGCCCTTACGAACCATTTTAAGCCTAGCCAATTATCCTTGTGAGACTCAAACCCTGCACCTTGTGTTTGTAAGGCAAACACCTTAGCCATTAAGCCACCCTCCCAACCACTGGGTCTTATAAAAAAAGAATTTACAGTCGTACTTTGAAGTTACTGACACATGTAACTCTGTATGAATTGCAGAAAGAGTCAATTATGGGCACATGGCAGGTGCTGTGAAGAGCACTTCTTAACATCAAAAATTGAAACAACACTAATTTCATGAACTTTAATCATACTTTGACTTAGGGATGGAGTCAATTCCTGTCATGGTTTTAGACTTGGAGAAATTAAACTGAGAAGAAATGCCATATACCCAGTCTCCGGGGGTGTCCTGATTCTGTCAGCTTCATAGAACAATGGACGCTGTCACTGCTGAGTGAAATAAAGGTGATGGGTAACCATAGTGATAGGAAACATTTAGTTATTTTTGCCCTCAGATTCCCTAACATGTCTGAGACACATTGTTGTTAAAGGCCATACTTTTAAGTAAAGGAATGACTCACTAAGGAAGCAGCAGTGAAAAGCGGACTATGGACTGAAGGGTAAGAGGTATGCATAGACAAAAGTTTTTCCCCAGAAATCTACTGAAGAAAAGTACCACCATTCTCTATGGCCTGAAGCTAAATGCAGAAGTGGGACATGATCTGTCTGGTGTATCCTGTCATACTCAGAGTAAACCAGCAGGCAAGCTTTACAAGTGTCATTCCTCAAAAGAAGCAATTTATTTTTACAGAGATACCCTATATAATAACATTGCTTAGTGGCAAGTGGTATGAGGTTCAGTAGCAGCTATGTAGATCAACCCTCCAGTCCACCAAGCTGAGGCTCTGCAGTAAGTGACTGTGGTCCCCTAGCCCAAAAATGCACAGTGTCATTGGGCTGTAGAGAAGACAAGGAAGTCATGAAGGTTTTATGAGACGTTATACCAAAGCACCAGCTGCTTGAGTTGATGGTAGCTCAGGAGGATACAAAAATCCCATGATGTCTATTGATGAGAGTAGGGAAAGCTAACAGATGCCCTTGCCAAAATTTCCCTAGTAGTATAAATACCACCTTGGGTCTCCCCTGAAAAAGGCTACTAGCCTAGTGGGACTAACCCAGCCAACAACGGATAGATATATAGATAGACAGATATTTAGATAGAGATTTAGAATCACTCAAAACACAATATGAGAAAAGGGGATATTGATTTAGGCTCCTGGTTTTGAAGTAATAAACACCTGTTCTCCCATTAAGGATGTTAATGAGTGGAAGTGAAGATATAGTGAATTGGATTTATTACATGTGGACAAAGGAACTAACTCAGCAACCAAAGCACAACAGGGGGGAAGGGGTATGCAGAGCCCTATTGGCAGGAAAGGAGAGTGGATGGAAGCCATCATGTCATGAATGAAACAAGCTTCAACATGGGCACAAAAAAGATCATGGAGGTGCCAGTAGAGAGGTAAGGGTGAATGGGTACTGTGGTACTGGCCCCTAATCCTTATATATTTAATGGACTCTCTGATTTTCATCTTCTTTTCTCCACTTGTTTAAATCCTGAATCAGATGAGAGAAAAGTATGGATTTCTGATCAGTAAGAGAACATAAGACCAGGGCCCCTGATGCCTCCTAAATAGCTTTAATAGTGACCTATCAGGACCACTTATGTAACTTTTTGGCCTCAAAATAGGCTTTGTACCATGAGAATGGAGGACTTCCTTGGTTATTCCACTTTACAAGGCTGATCCATCAACCAATTTCAGAGACTACAAGCCTATTATTCTGACTATTATGCAATGCCATGGAATGAATTATCATGGAAATGATGAGCAAAGACATAGACAACCTTCAGACACTGGACTCAACCCAATTTGGCTTTGCCATACCTACTAAACCTGGTGAACTGCTTTGAGAAGGTCATCAAGGCAATGGATGAGGGGTAAATGGTGCATACTGCCTACCTGGACCTGGCTAAAGCATTCGATACAATACCCCACTCGAGTATAGTTGACAAACTCACCAAACTGGGCATAAACCCATTCATAGTTCAGTGGACTGCCAGCTGACTCACAGGCAGAACTCAGGAAGCCAGGATTGGTGATACCATGCACACTAAGAGACCAGTCACCATCAGGGTACCTCAGGAGTCTGTGCTGGGACAGTTCCTATTTGGCATCTACTTTTTTGGAGGTAAAAGCTAATGTCAAGGTTTTTTGTTTGAGCAAATTTGCACGTAAGAGCACCTTGGGAGCTATCATAGATTGCCCCCATGACTCAAATATCTTACAAGAGGATCTAATACAGATAAATGACTGGTGCCAAAGTCACAGATTAAAACTCAGTGTCAAGAAATGCATTATAAAGTCTTTTGGGAAAACTGTCACCCAGGCTAATTACTCCATTAATAAGATACACCTTAGAGATGACCCAGTAGTCAGGGATCTGTGAACAATTGTAGACAGTAATCTGGCCTTTGACCAACACGTGGCCAAGGCAGTTAGAAAATCATTCTGTGTTGCCTAACGTATAAGTAAGGGCATGACATCCATATCCAAGGAAGTCATAGTGTTACTTTATTTGACCCTTCAGACCCATCCTTGAGTATAATGACCCCTTCAGCATGTACTTGACTAGACATATGCAACAGTTGGAATGCCCAGAAAGGTTCCGTCCCAGGAGAATCTAGGGTATAAACACACTGTCCTATATGGGTTGCTTTAAAGCTCTCTCTCTATACTCTGTCTCCTACAGGTTACTAGGGGGCGATCTATGCCTGGCATACAAGGCATCCTTGGATCCAGCTCTGATTCATAGGTTCATAGGTTCATAGAGTAGTACTAGACTAAATGCCCTTGTGAGCCATTTTAAGCCTAGCCAATTATCCCTTATGGGACTCAAACCCTGCACCCTGTGTTTGTAAGGTAAATACCTTAACCATTAGGCCACCCTCCCAAATGAAGCTTTTGCACATCCACAAAATGAACAGCATCAGAACCACTAGATCCAAGGATTTACATTTTGCTTGTGATATAAATAAAAAATGTTAGAGAGACAGATATGTATCTCAGATGATCCCTGTGCTCTGTCACAGGCTCCCCAGTTATGTGATAGTCCATCCCTAACCTTATTTAAGTGTAACCTTAAATGGAACTCAGAAGTTTACCCTGGGTCTGGCCCTCATGTCTCTTATAGACAAAGGCAGACAGTAATACCCAAACTAACATACATTCCCCCCCACATAACCTCTAGAAACTTCTTAACTAACATACCACCTCCTAATAAAAACTCCCTTGATACACAGGAACACAACTGCGTTGCATTGCATTGCTAGACTTATAAAGGCTCTGGTGTTTGTTAGCCTAATATATACAACTATGAACCTATAAGCTATAAATTCCCACTATTTGATGCTTTATGATGAATGCTGAACTGCACTGGTAACAGATTCGGCAGGTACCAATCAAGCTCATTGCACATTTTACTTTCACTAGTTAGTGATGTTGAAGGGACTTTTAGCAGAATGATTGACTTTCTTGAGAAAAACTGCAAAATTAAATTTGCTCTTTCTTTTAGGCAGGGTGCCTGAGACTACCCATATGGACTCTATACTACTCATATTATGTTTCGTACATAGTTATATTAGACTAGGTGGAACCAGAGGGGGCAAAATGTTTTAACTTTTCTTTTTCTGTTACATGGTAAATGTCATAAGGGGTTATGACACTTGTGTTGTTAAAGATTCTGTTACTTTGCTTTGTAGCAAGCTGCTTTGGAAAGACAACATACTTGCTATGCCCTAAAGAATGAAATATTTAATAAAATGAAATATGCTATTAATCAAAAGCAAAGGGATAGATCTCCTAGGGGCATGGGGTTTAGGGAGTTCATTTATACTGTTGTATGCCAGCTCCTTTTGCTAAAGGGTCTGGTGGATGATAGCATTTTGCTTAATTTCTGTATCTGGATAACTCATATATAGGCTACTTAGTTCCAGGTCTGCATGATGTCAACAAACAAATCAAATAGATTGTGCTGATACATTACTTAGCTAAGTGCATTGTTCCCCTGCATGAGAAATTGTAAAAGAGAATCTATACAGCTACAATGTGGCTTTATAAAGCTTGCAACAGTTAATTTACTCAAATATTTTTTTGAAAGTACATTCAGCTCCCGCTTTAGTCACTGAAGTCTTCTCACTAATGGAGCTGTTTATTACTATGTTATTGTGTATTGTGTTTTTCATTTAATGTTTGATGCCACTGTGTTGTAATTTAAATGAGACATGTTTTAGGTTGTTGAAACCAGGACATGATTTGGATAGTTTAAACTGTGGGGGAATCTATTGGCATCCATAAGGGTTAGAAATACCATGCAAAATGATACAAAAACTATCTTACTGCATTTAAATTAATATGTATTTGTGCTTTACTTTTGTTTGCTAGCTTGCTGAATTTTGGGTGGGTAGTATTATGAGGTAGGTGCTTGGGGTAAATAGGCAAGTAGGCCAAGATCAGAACATACCTAAAGTTGAAAACAAAAGTACAGCTTTTAGAAAAGCTTAAACGGAATAATGAAATTAATTTTAGGGACAATATTACCCAAGCAGTGTGGGTAGGCAAGAAAATTAGGTTTATCTTGAATATAATGGATGGCTAGGGTACATTCTTAATGTATTTTGTGGCTAGAGGAGTTTGAGGTAGATACTTTTCTTGCCTATGGGCAATTAAACAGAGTATGCTGAGGCTAAGCAGGAGTAGTGGGGTTAAAGGGGTTAATGTTGACACAGGACAAAAGGTGAGTGATTTGGTTTCATATGATTTTCAGGGGAGTCTCACCCTTTTTAATGGAAATAGTGAGGTGATGTAGTAGACTAAGGAGATATCTGAGACAGAAGCTATGGAGGGAAGGTGCAGTTCTTGTTGATGAGTGACAAAACTAGAGTAGTAAAGAAGACAGAAGAAAGGGGGTAAGAGGAGTAATGGTCAGGAAAGAGTATACTTCTTTTCTAGTTCATTTATAGTTATGTACAATAATTATTGGTGGCCAAGTGCTTAGTAGGTAGGCCTTACAGAAAAGAGACTCTGGACATGGAAAGATATGTATGGACATATGTCTAGGAACAGGTGTAGGACTAAGGGTTAGAGAATCTGAGGTCATAGACTGAAGTCTTTTAGGCAAGTAAATAAATAATAGGATGAAGGAAATGGGATAAGGTATATTTCTTGGGGACGTATCCTGAAACAGTTGCACTTTAGGGATGGCATGTGTAAAATCAGCAGTGCTCACTGTCAGTAGCAGCATTGGTGGACCACTGTCAGGGGACAGTATTGGTGGACCACTGTCAGGGGACAGCATTGGTGGACCACTGTCAGGGAACAGCATTGGTGGACCACTGTCAGGGGACAGCATTGGTGGACCACTGTCATGGGACAACATTGGTGGACCACTATCAGGGGACAGCATTGGTGGACCAACTGGCCCTACCCACTGGTCAATAAGCTAGTTTCAGGTGTTTTGGAAGGCAGGCACAGAGTTTTGAATGGCTCAAGAGAGGGAAGAGGGAAGGAACGGGAGGTAAAAGAGTGGAAGAGAATAAAGATATGTATAGTGACATGTAACGTAGATGGATTAAACAGTCTGATCAAAATGGAGAGATTAATGAAAATAATAGCTAAAGAAAGTATGGGTATGTTTCAAGAATTGAGGTTGAAAGAAAGATAAGTAATAAAAATACAGAATAAATGTTTTCAAGAGTTCGGGATGAAGTTCTAAGGAAGGAGGAGAAGAGAGGTAAGGATGTTAATTCAGCACTGGTTGGGATGGGAGATGATTAAACACATAAGAGGGATTAGGAACAGTGGGTAGTAAGGTAGTATCAAGAGGAGGACAGAGGTCTGGTAAATTAAGATTAGGCTACTGAAGTAGGAACCAGGATGAATACAGATGAAGAGTGAATGAAGAAAGAAGGGTAAGCCATATGGTGACAAACCAAATTATGTTGGAGTAGATGTGGTTAATGCCTTTCTTTTTTAAACTTTTTATTGGATTTTAATCAATAAAATCATTATAACAAAACAAAACAATCAACTAGTAACAAGTAAAATTATATACAAAGTCCATAACAGAAAACATATTCTATACATTAAGACATTTACCAAGTAAGATCGTAACTCCGCACAGATGCCTATTCAATAAAAACCTTTTGTTGCCTGGATTCATACCATCTTTCCTTCCCTCAATGGACGAAGTAATCTGCTCGATCGGTTGTAACTAGATTTCTGGATATTGCACTTCTTAAACAATTGAGTCTTGATGGTTTTAGTGTTCTTAGATTTAAGTTGCAACGAACTAGAAGAAATAGGTAGCACAATTCTAGTTTGCCTGGAAAGTGTTCTTTGAGCAGGTGATCCACAAATATCCTCATGGGGTATGTTTCTGAGATCAAGCAAATTCAAGAATACATTTAGATTGTTATGCTTTGACCTTTCAAGTAATTGCTTTGCACTCTGCACTACTCATTCAGCTAGACCATTGGGCTGAGGATATTCAGGACTACTAGTGATGTGTACACACTCCCATTCTTTTCCAAAATTTTGAAACAACTGGCTAGTAAATTGAGTGCCATTGTCAGAAAAAAAGTTTGTGTGGACTACCATGAACTGAGAAATGACATTTCAACTTAGAAATAACATCAACTGAGGTTAGGTTAGGTAGTAGATCAATCTCGAACCAATTTGAATAAGAGTCTACCAGAACTAAGTAGTGTTGATTGTTCCACTCAAAACAGTTGCTACAGTAGACCAAGGTAGCTCAGGAATTGAACTTAGCTGAAGTCGTTCTCTTTGCAAATGCGATCTGGTACTATTGCATACAGAACAAGAATAGAGAACTCTATCAATGTCTTTTAGTAAGGAAGGCCAAAATACTAATTCTGTTGCTCTTCTCTTAGTGGATGTGGACTCTGGGTGACCGCAATGCAAAATCTGGATATTTTCTTATTGTAAGGAAGCAAGAACAACACTTTTAGGACCTTTGAAAATAATGCCATCTTCCATCAACAATTCTTCTCTGTAAGGAAAATACGTTTGCCCTTCAGCTGATACACTAGATTGCTTTGATGGTCATCCAACATTAATATAGTGATTGAGCTTCTGCAAAATTGGATCAGTCTGAGTGTGATCTCTTAACTCATCGTCTAGTGGTGGAAAAATGATGTACTGACATCACATCAAATTCAAAAGTTTCTACGTTAAGCTGTTCTGTTGTAATCCTGGGAGATCTGGATAAAGTATCAGCCAGATAGAGCAATTTGCCTTTAGTGTAGACCATTTTGAAATTGTACTTTTGCAATTTGAGCATTATTCTTTGTAATCTCACTGGAGCAGAATGCATAGGCTTCTTTAGAATAGTAACTAGAGGTTGATGATCAGTTTCAATCTGAATAGCTTGACCATAAATATAATCATGATACTTGGAGATGCAAATACTGTTGCCAAAAGTTCCTTTTCAATTTGAGCATACTGCATCTCAGTCTGGGTTAGCGTTCTAGATGCATAGACTACTGGTCTGCCCTCTTGAAGTATAACTGTGTCTAAACCAAATTTTGAAGCATCACAGGAAAGAGTAACTGGTTTGTTCACATCATAGTTTCTTAATGTAGGTATGGTGGCAATTTTCTGCTTAAGGTCTTCAAATGCCTTCTGGTGCTGTCCCAACCATGACCATGCAACATTTTTGCATGTGAGCTCTCTTAAAGTTGCTGTCACTGAAGTCTGGTATAACTTTGCCTGAATAGTTGACAATGCCCAGAAAATGCTGTAAAGCTTGCACATTCTGGTGCTGACATTTCAAGAATAGCTGCTTGTTTGGTCAGGTCTGGTCTCAAACCTGTCTGTAACTTCTGAAAGTCTGAATTTGCACTTCAGAGGACTGAGCTTCAAGTTTACTTCATGTGCTCTGTCTAGAACTTTCTTGAGGTTTCTGTCATGCTCTGCTTCACCATTGCCTCCTTCCAGTAGATCATCTACTATTATGTCACTTGGATAACCTGAAAAAATGTGTTCCATTGCATGCTGGAAGATATTACTTGCAGAATTTATTCCAAATGGCATCCTTAGGAATCTGTATCTGCCAAATGGAGTACCAAAAGTAGTTAGACATGAGGATTTGTGATCCAGCATCACTTGCCAAAATGAACTCTTTGCATCCAAAAAGAAAATACAGTGGCATTCAATATTAATGCAAACTCTTCGACTGTGTGTGTGTGGGATGATATGGTTTCATTAATGCTTTGTTCAAATCTCTTGGGTCAATGCATATTTTGATTTCATCTGAGCCTTTTTTTGTGACCGGCTACCATGGATGACACCCATTCAGTTGGTTCTGTGACTGGACAAATCACACCTTGCTGTGCCATTTTATCCAGCTGAGCCTTGACTTTATCTTGCATAGCTATTGGAGCTCTTCTTGCTGGTCAGACTACTGGAGTGACCTCTGGGTCTAACTTCATGGAATACACAATTGGAAGTTTGCCTAACTTGTCATCAAAACATCAGTATAGTCTGAGAATATGGCTTTTGAAAAATTAGAACTTGGAAATGCACTTATGAACTTTTCTATCAAAAGAAAGCAGATTCATCCTTAAACTATCTTTGAGGCCCAGTAAAGATTGCACTGGTCTTCAGACTACATAGAATAACAAGTTGTAACAGTTCTTGGCCAAATAACATGAAAGTATTACTGAAGCTTTGGTTTGAATTTCTTCACCTCCATAAGCAACAAGTCTCACACTACTGATTACATTGAGTTGTTCATTAGTTCTCACGCTAGCAATTGTGTCTGCTGATATAACATTACACTTTGAAACAGTGTCTCCTTTGAGCTCTGTGGCTTTTCCATTAATCCAGACAGTACAAAATACTTCATTTCTTGTTAATAAGTTCACTGCATCAACTCTTTCACCAAGCACTGATACACCATCTACATAGAAAGTTGACTGTTTCAGCTCTGCTTGATACTTCCTTTTTTCTGCAACCTTTCTTTACAACTGTGAGGCTTACTTGATTTGCAAAACTTTTGGAAATAATTCTATTTTTTACACCTGTGACATTGCTGACCAAATCTTTTAGACTCATGATTTGCACAACAATTGTGACAGTTAACAATAAAGCTAGATTTGGGTTTTGCTGATTCATATTTATACTGCACTGAGCTGGTGTTGGAGGTTGCACCTTTCTTAGACATTTTTAGAAAACCTCATGGCTTCTTTGGAAACCTTGTAGCTGCCACGTGCTTAGGCCTCCTCCTGTTTGCCACATGTTGCATGCTATCTAAATGTGCTCTGGAACCAACTGAAACCATGCTCTTGTCACTCGCAAGCATACTTGTGTGTTTTGTTGTCACCTCATGGATCTGACAAATCTCTATGGCCTTGCTCATTATTAAATCACTGTCACAAATTAATATCTTCCTCACAGCAGCACTGTTAATTCCACATACAAGCCTGTCCTTTACCATCTCATCTTTTAAATCACCAAACAGATATTTTTAGCTCTGTTTCTCAAGTCAGTTATATAAGCTGCAAATGTTTCCCATGGTTTCTGATCTCTTGTGTAAAACAAATGCCTCTGTAATGTAATATTTGTCTGGGCGTTTCACATTTCTCTGAACTTGCACTTCAAACACTTGGGGTCTTCCCATGATTCAGCTCGTACAACCATATGCTGGTTTATACACAAATGAATGCTCTCTTTCTATGGTGTATGACCCTGCTAGGTTTAACAAAATCAATGCCCTTGTGCGTGCATCTCTATCTGCATAAGCTGCTTGTATAGACATATCGTACACTTGCTGAAATATTCTTCATTTCTCTGCAATATTCTGATCAAATACAAGTGGTATGGGTTTTCAAAATTCATCTGCTATATTAACACATACCAGCGAAGGGTTTTGCAAATAAGCATAAACATACACACATGCACATATGCCAGAACTAATGCCAGTAATTGTCCAATGCCTTTGTACTCTGAACATATCTACGATGCCACTACAAGTGTTATTCCTGAGAAACAACAGCAAACAGTACAAGTCTGTGTTATACATTAAAAGTATTTTTCTGGTGGGGGCATTCTCCGCTGTAACTTCTGTTATGGGGGGGTTGTATCCCACAGCCACACTACTTAGATATACTAACTCAGAGATTGCCATAGCTTGGAAAAAAGAAAATTATCAATTATAGGCTAATTATGTATTTTCCCTAAGTCACACTTACATTTTCACAGTTCAAGCATCACATTTCTAGTCTTCAAACTTATAAAGGGGAGCCATAATGAGTGCATTTTTTATATATTTTGTCTTTCCAACTCAGCAAATAAATGTGGCTGCCAACCTCACAAGAACAAACCTACATTTGAAAATTAATCCTGGAATTGGTATTGTCTCCCTGAATCATAACTTTTCCAATATCTGATTCTGGCAGGTACCCAATATCCCCTTTCCAGACAACAAAAAACTATAGTCTGCAAAGAAAAATGCTGTTGTGTGTTTATGAAAGTTCTGTTTTTGAAATATTTTTCTGTCCCCTTTCTGTCGTCTCTGGTTGTCTGCCAACACCCTAGCCCAATCTTGGATTTTGAAAATGATACTAGGGGTGGGTTTGCCTGCTGACACAGGCATTTTATCATTGACCGCAGCAGCAGCAGTAAATGTGGTTCCATAACAAGCATAGTTTGGCTGTGATGTGAAAAAATGAGTGCCTACACCATGTCTCCCTGACTGGGGGTTGGGTGCTAGAGTTCCATTTGCACTTTCACGGTTTCCTAGTAGCAGCTAAAAGCGTGTTGAGGTCTCCACAATTGTTGGGATGGAGATAGAGCATGGAGGATGCTTTGCATCATAACTGAATACCTTTAACCCCCACTTCACCCACAACTTAAACATTTGGAAAATGTTATTGAAAATGAGATACGCAAGAATTTCCAATCTTTTAAAATTATTTCTAATCTCGATGACAGGACAAAAAGTTATTAGAGACTTTACATTCTAATCCCCATATTCATATTATGGAACCAGATAAGGGTGGGGGGGGTTGTCATAATGGACAAGGTCTTATATGACAACAAAATGTATTCCCTTCTTCATGATGATTACAGATATACCCAAGTTTCTATCAATGAAATCAACATTTCATACAAAAAGATTGATTTAGCATTAAAAGATTTGTTCGACCAAGGTATCATTGATTATGACACCTACCAATTTTTATATCATCCCCACCCTCGGGTTTCCTCTATCTTTGGGATACCCAAAGTTCATAAATGTGTTGATGATCCACCACTTAGACCCATCGTGGTTTCGGAGGGATCCAAAATCTCCCCTATAGCCAAATACTTAGATTGGAAACTTAAAGCCTTATGGGGTAGTGAACTACATATTCTCAAAGATTCTTGGGAGTTTCTGAGTAAGGTCAAGTCAGAACATTTCTCAAAAGAACTTTTATTCACTACCTTTGATGTTGTTGACTTATTTTCGGTGATTACCATGGGTTACTGAGAATACATTTTTTTTGTGCAATGAATTGGCAGAGCTTGTTTTGAAAAATATTTTTTTTACTTTTTGAAGGTGAATTTTTTCACCAGGAATCTGGTGTAGCTATGGGGGCTAGTTGTGCTCTCACTTTTGCAGACATCATTGTATCTATGTGGGAACACAAATTTAAATAAACTTATAGTTTTGTCTACAGCAACTAGTTTGTGCCTTTCGGTATCCAGATTTTGATTTCTTGGTTGTGTTGCTCTGGACTGTGACTCTTTCCTGTGGTTATTAGTTTTTTATGGAGTCCGCCAACAGGCATTCTACTACCAACCATCCACCGGAAACCCAGATGGGAAGTGAGGTTGGCGAATTTCGTAAACTTGCTGGACAACTATCACAGCTTCTTGACTTACTTTCACCATTAAGTCAGGGGCTTGTATCTTTTTTCAAAATTCCAACTTGCCTGGTAATCAGGAAACATTATCCCGTCCTGGGAACTGTACCTGTCTGGATGCAAGATCGTTTTTACATGGCGCAAGTGCGCAAGTGCAGGATCCGGAAAGCCAGGCATTCAGGTCTACGCCAGCACTTCTTGCTACAAACAACTGTTCTGATTCACCAGTGTATGGGGCGACAGGTGTACCTTTGACTTCTTGGGACTTCACCCAGTTCAACCAGTGATTACTTGATAAACCACTTTTTCAAAAACCTTCATCTACTGTTGTCAATGTTGATTCTACCGATACATACATTGATTATTTGAACAAACTACAAAATGCTCTTACCAGGTACAAATCTCTTAGTATCGACAATTCATATTTGAATGAGTGTATTAGGTACGTATTGTGCCTAAAGGACTCAGGGTATATTAATACCCAAACAATGTGACCTCTGGAAGCCAATTCCATCAAGAGTTATTACAAATTTTCGACAAATGTGGACTTGATATTTTAAAAGCCATTGTGAAAAATAATATTCGTGAAATGGATATTTTACAAAAAGACATTAATGCTCGTATTACTAATGATTTGTTATTTTCTGTTCAAACTGAAAAGAGTAAATATTTTAATTTGAAAGTTCAAATTGACAGGAAATGTGATGAATTGTTAAACAGGAAATACAGAAAACTAGACAGGGACATAAGGGAATATAAAGATAACAAACAATATCCTTTGCTTAAAACAGCTTTTTGCCCTTTGGACCCTGAATATGTTGCAAACCAACAGTTTACTTCTAATGATAATAATTTTCATGATGACAATATCCCTAATTCATCTAATAACAATGCTTCTCATAGTTATGAAGATGTTATTCCACGTAGATCTGACAGGCTTCGTAACAAAAACAATTCCAATACCCATTTTTACAGGGGATCATACCCTCAGAGGAGGGGAGGGATCAGGGGGAACCATTACCATAATTACTCATAACAGATGCTATTGAGTTACACGAGCCACTGCATGTGGTTAGTAGAGCAGGGTTCCATATTTTTAACTACAGTGGTCTCGAGATTTCTGATGATTTCTTTAATTTATTTATCAAGGGCTTCAAGTTTGTGCCTACTGTTAAAAGCAAACTTCCACAAGTTTTGCTAGATCTTAAAATGTTTACCAGACGGTTGAACTTATTAAGGTGTATGGTACTGTGTTAATAATGCCTTTTCAAGGGTGTAGAGGCCTGACACTACATAACACCCCTGGGCCCAAATTCAGTTTGTTGTTTTTCAAAATGTCATTTGCTCATTAAAATGTCCGTATGCCAAGTAATTTTTTTTCCAATTTTCCATTTATTTCCTCCAACTTTCATATTCTCTTTAACCAGTAACATATTTTTTCTTACATCCCCCACAAGAAGAATTGAAAAAAAACTATTCTATAATATGCAGATACTAATTTAGTTTACAAAATGTAATTCTTTACAGTCTGTTGCAATTTCAAAATAATGTTTTTCTTTCTGAAAATTCATACATATGATTATGTATAAAATAATCTGGTTGTGATCATAGTATACTAATTGCCCGTGGTTATACTTTAACCCATTAGAAAATATACTATCCCCGGGATTCATGAAGCATGCACCAGGCACAGGCGTAGCGTAGCGTAGGTGGTATAATGCCAAACATGGCCGCCGAGCGATTTAGGTACGAGCCAATTCCACGTGCACTACCGGCGTATGCCAGATCTGCGCAGCCCTCAGCTTAAGTATGCTAATCACCCCATGTGCAGTGCCACACCATGCAATTGAAGGTACATAGCATTTCATGAAGTGGTGCAGGCATAGCGTAAGCCCACAGAAATGTAAACCAAAAAACACGGTTTACATTTTTCCAAACAGAACATCTGAGCTGTGAAAGCGGACCAGACTCATGTATTACAAAGTTAACATATGCCAATGGCTAAATATACAGCCAATGGCATAAGAAAAGATGCACAACACCTAAAAAACATTTAATGTCATGTCCACAGTAATGCAAAGTACAACTGCAGGGCATGTGTGCGCAAACGGGAACACAAAGAAAACATATACAAATGTCATAAAATCGCAATGTAATACAAATCATGATTTCACCATAATACTCAATGGTATGCATGGTACACCACAACCAAGCTGCAAGGGTTGCTAAGGGTCTGTGACAGTGTTTGGCATGGTAACTAGGAATTAGTAGTCAATGCCATGCAAATGAGGCAGGTAATAGCGAATTGCAAACGTCCCACCGGACTAAGGATGTGCCATACGGTGCAGCGCTACAACACAGAGGAGTGGCTTAGAGGTATACATGACATCAGCAGTGTGGTGTGCCACTGTAGCTGTAAGCACATTGGAGCAATGCAAATCTAGCCTGGCCGTTGCTAAGCAAAGCTTCAGGACAGGGGTGGGGAGGTAGGTATAGCATCGTTTAGCTGAGAGCACATATGGTGCCCGAAAGCGCATGTGTACGGGGAGGAAAGCGTGCCCGAAACCCGGTAAGTGGACGCACACGCCACGCACCATAGCACAAACAGGAAGGTCAGGGAAAGAAAATAAGGAAATGCTGCAGTAGGGTAATTGGAGTACAACTGAGCAATTAACACCTATTAACTCACAGCGGGCAATCGACGGCAGCTGACAAGTCTGCTCGCAGAAACCTGCAAAACAGGATAGGGGAGGTGTCAGATTGCAAAAAAAAGAGAACTGTCATAGCAGAGCAAAGCAAACCTGCAGTAGACCGGCCATAGAACACATTACACAAGATAAGCCAGGTGTAGGAAAGTACAAATGAAAGCAGGTTGCTGGATGCATGCCAGAAAATGGGAGGTGAAACGTTAAGAAATGTAAAGGGAAGGGCAAGAGGTAATCCACGGCAGCCAAATGTAATTCAACACCAAAGGCACCACAATAGTAGTTCCTGTCGTAAAACACATAAGATACCCTGTAGCTACGATCATACATACACACCCTATGACATCATCGGTGTTCGCAGCACAATAGTATAAAGCGTGAAAGCACCCCACACACACACCTGTGTATTCCCAAACACTGCACCATAGGTGTAAACATACAGGGGACGTTTACAATGTACATGTTGGGAGCTGCCATAGCTGTGATTCATCACCATGTGTTAGAGACTGACGGTGTTGTGGAGGATGATGCTGACAACCACCACAGGCCCCAGAGGAGGAGAAGAGTGTTCAGACCAATGGTAACCTACCAGGGGCTACATGATCTGGAGATAGTAGAGCGTTACAGGGTGGACATGGACATCTTACAGCAAATAGTTGAGCTGTGCCGGCCACGCCTGAGATCCAGAAACAACAGAGGGGAACCCATCCCAGTGGACATGAAGGTATGTGTAAGCTTGTGAATACTAGCCACAGGTACCTTTCAAAGGCCAACTGGAGATATAATGGGGATCTCACAGGCATCAGCATCCAGGGTACTACACCAGTTCCTGGATGCCATGTTACCACATGCCAATGAGCATATATACTTCCCCCGAACTCAGGAGGAGTTGGCCAGCAATATGCGTCTCTTCCACCATGTGGCACACTACCCAGAGGTACTGGGTGTGATAGACTGTACGCACATACATATCAAGTCACCACCCGGTGAGCATGGTAGGCGCTACATAAACCACAAGGGATACCACTCCATCAACTGCCAGGTCATGTGCAATGCCCAGGGCATTATCATGGATGTGTGTGCTGGCAGCCTGGAAGCTACTATGACTCCCACATCTGGCATGCCTCACAGCTGTATCAGGTATTTGTCAGGGGGGACATCCTACTGTGTGAATCCTACATAGGCAGCCCTCAACTATTGTACACACAACAGCTATTGGAACAAGGAATGTCAACACCTGAACAGTACACGCAGCTATCAGCATATGTTGGTACTGTGTGTATAGGTTCCTAGGTACATCGGTAGGTACATGCCCGATTGTCAGAGGCCATTCATCAATCGAGGCAAACAGTGTCTGCTGTCATCACCACATCGAGTAACCAACTGGCCACATGGCCACCTTGTGGGGGATGCTGACTATGCACTGGAGCCGTGGATGATGACTCCCATCAGAAATGCACACACACCCATGCAAGAACGCCATAATGAGGCACATGCACAAACCAGAATCATCATAGTGTGTGTGTTCAGGATGCTGAAATCACAGTTCCATTGCTTGGACATATCTGGTGGAGCCTTGCAGTACTGTCCAGGCACGTGTGCCCACATCCTCATAGTATGTGCCATGCTACATAATATGATCCTGCGGAAACAGCTGCAGCAGGGACAAAATGGTGAAGGCCCTCATAATCCACCGCAATTGCCAAGGCCATCACAGGCACAGAGGGATTCAGACCATGAACACCCTGTGCCAGCCCCAGTAGGCAGACGGAGGCATGCCCAATATGCCTATGCCTTGGCAAAGAGGGAACGTATAGCACATACTCTGACAGTGTAGGCCCCTACGGACTGACACACCTCTCCACCTGCACACACAGTAAAATGGATGGCACACACACACGACCACCTGTAGATTGTAATGTATAGGTGGCCTACTGTGTGAATCCTACATAGGCAGCCCTCAACCATTGTACACACAACAGCTATTGGAACAAGGAATATCAACACCTGAACAGTACACGCAGCTATCAGCATATGTTGGTACTGTGTGTATAGGTTCCTAGGTACATCGGTAGGTACACGTCCAATTGTCAGAGGCCATTCATTAATCGAGGCAAACAGTGTCTGCTGTCGTCACCACATCGAGTAACCAACTGTCGCTCAGTGGAGCAAAGCCAATTGTGGGATTCATGTGTGTAATCACTGTTCCCCACACACTCTGCATGGATTCCCTGGTGCGTTAATGAGGGGCTCCATATAATGTAATCATGGATGTAGTGGCGAAGCATGGGGTGTACCCATGACAGGTATCTGTCACCCCAGCATGCTCCACCTACGGTTGCGTGAAGGTGTAGCACATTATAGTGTATGGCTCACTGTGACATACATACCCAATGCTGGAGCACATCCATTAAACATCACTTGGACATACCATTAATAGGTCTCATCCATATGTAAACTTACTGAGTTACCGATTTGATCGCAGTATAGAGTAACAGCCGTAGTATAGTCCACATACAAAATGCCATAATACGTGTACAAATCCCAGAAGCCCAAGTGGTAAATGCAGTGACTGTCGTGCCTGTTCCCGGTCCCACGTCCTGCAAGGGATGTAACGTAATCCCGAAGGCATGAATAATGCATGTTGGATGCAGGTCATCAGATCATGTTTAGCACATGTTAGCGGGAATATGCGTTGCCCAGTGCTGGTAAGCGTCGTTTAAATATGACTATATGGATATGCGTGAAACAGGGCTAAGCTTCTCTGAATATTGCACAGATCACGGTCAATGATGTCCAGAACATATGAAACCAGCATTATTCACCTCTGTACTAATAGTGCCTGCTCTGAAGGGTAAAATGACCACTGCCAGGAGTAGAACACGCAATCATGTACACAATCACCTAACACTAAGCTACCCAAGATGTACCAATGGCAGGTGTGTAATGTGACAGGTTCAAACACAAACGTGTGAAGTCCAGGTAACAGTATACACCGACATGTACACAATGAAAGGTGTATTCTGTCTGTCACTCTGTCTGTCATATATATATATATATATATATATATATATATATATACATATACATATATATATATATATATATATATATATATATATATACATACATATATATATATATATATATATATATACACACATATACATAATAGAGATAGAAAGGGTGATAGAGAGATATATGTTGATATATACGGATTCACCTATATCTGCAAATATGTAGATAGGTCAACGACATGTACACAACCATGGAGGTACAAATAAATAGGATACTGCCAACTAAGGAATGTGTCACATACTGACACGCATAATCACGAGGCTGAAAGACCAAAAGAACACAGTACCGGAACACTAGAACCACGTGTAATATTATCATGATATTAAGGGACATTTAGTTATCACTGCCGGTGTTGCGGTCTACGTAGGTACTGTGTTCAACTGTGTTTGTGATTGCCATAGTCTGTGTATGTGTGTGTTGAGGGTGCCGTGTGCATTTCCATGGGGCTGTAATGTGTGTGTGTGTGTTTGCATCGTGTGTCTGTTAGTGCTAACTTGGTGGTAGATCATTACAGTAGGTGTGATTATAGCTGGCCGTAGGCATACGGTTACCACCTGTCCCACTGTAAGAGGGACAGCCCCTCCCTGGGCAGTTGTGTCCTGACAAAAAATATTAAAAAGGGTAAATGTCCGAGATTGTAGGACATAATTATGTCCCATATATTATGTAATAGTTGCATTAAATAGTTATACCTGTATCTAAACAACGTAAATGTCACATGAAACATGATAAGTAGCTAAAGTGCTACAGGAATAAGTATGTATTCAGGATAAAAGTATGTGCTATCCTATGTACTGACCATGGGTATGTGTCAGCCTGTAAACACCAATGTGTGTCCTGCAAATGTCCCACTATGGACATTTGAAAAGGTGGCAACCCATGCCAAAGAGGTTCAGTCACCAACACAACTGCAATGAGTGCAAATATCTGTGAGAGAAATACATGGGACAGCTGTCATTTAGTAACATTCCTTTACATATCGCTGTATTTCCGGAGGTATGGAAGTATAAACCTCACCTGCATACTATATAGAATCCAATTAACAACGGCCCAATGTATAAGCCCGTTACTACCATAGTTTCAGTCTAGTAACTGATAGGTCTTCAATTAGGGAAGGAGCCCACACACATATATGGAATAAGTAGAAATGCAGTCCCCACAAACCTGTATATGCTATGTACACCCACCTACATCTCCCACACATGAAACAATAGCAATACAGACTGTAATAACATCACAAACATCCACTCACTCAATTACATCTGCAGAAGCGTTGACATACCTTGTGAGAGACACATTTGTGAAGGCATCATGTGAAATCGTAGCTGTTGTATAATGGAACAGACGGCGATGTTACAGGTTTTGTTTGCAATAGTCCCTTATCAGACAGTTGAAATGACAGGTACACTCACATGTAGAACCACATACTCTAGCTGTCACACACAATCCACGGGGGACATGAATGCAAAATATCCATGTCTCTACAAATAGCAGTTGCAATTCCACACAACAAAACACATACAGGCCATCTCCCCGAACATAGGGCAAAAGGGCAATGCCCAAGTGGAGAAGTCAATTATACCCCACTGTTGCCACGTAATTTATGAATGGAGTAGCTGCACAGCTGATGTGCATGTAATAATTTACTCAGGAACACCAATTAGGGGCAGGAAACCACATGTTACAGGTATCGACGTATATAAGGATGACTTGCCAGACATTCAAACTGTATGCTCATACCATAGAACCGTTTAAACAGTAAAGGTGTAAGAGAGACATTTACGAAAGTTCGGAACACTAACAAGGTATGTAGAACACTCAGTATGTTAGTCTATGTATAGCCTGTTTTGTATTAATTAAAAGTGTTCGCAATACATAAAGTGGGAAAAGGTATTATGTAGTGATGTCTTGCTGAGCATAGTAACGCTTGTAGAAATTGTGTGTCCTGCTGTAGGCCACAAGGTAAACATCACAGACACCACAAGGGATGCTACATGAGGGCTTTAAACAGAACAATTCCACACCACCCGCCATCAGTGGTAGGGTATGTCCAACAAGTACGTGCCATAGCAGGGTATAGTATATGCTGATATACTGTCACAGTAGGCATGTGTATGGGCATATAACGACAATAACATGCCTAAGGTGGTCCTGCTGTGCAAGTATGCTTTGCATTATGGGATAATATGTAAAATATGTGTAATGTACACTATTGTAGGTAGATATGTCAGATATTCTACACAGCATAACAGTTATATCATGCAAACAAAAGGTATCGTCTATTGGCATGTACAATACACAATAACAGGATACATATAGCTTGTAGTCACAGGACACTGTAACAGCATGATAGCTAATCGAAATAGAAGAGCTGCTCAATTAACCATGCACAAAGGACATGTAATAGCTTCACAGGTTCATAGTGAGGTACTATGCTGTCTGGCAAGTCTATATGTAAGCCCAACTACAGTGCTTACACCGGCGGCACCTCTCTAGGGTAGTGTCCTGTCTGTGAACAGCAGAGCCATGACCTACCTGCACCTCTGCACAGTACAGCCACTGCAGTGATCCCTGGCATACATGTGTGTCTCCCATCCACCAAGTGAGGTATCTCATAAACAGTGCTACTGAGTGTCCCTGCGTGATGTACATAGGAATCATGTTCCAAAGCATGGTTTCATAGTTTCATAGTTTCATAGTTTAGTACTAGGCTATCTGCCCTGGGGCATTTGTAAGTATAGCCATAGTGATGTGGCTTTCACCACCCCATGAAATGGTACAAAAATGCACAGAAAAGATTTAGAATACTGTGCCTTTGTCTAGTAAAGGCACAATGAAGGTCCCCTTATATTATAGAATTAGTTTACTGTGCCCCTGTCTAGTAGTGACACAGATGTGACCCCTGGGGTAAACTTACGATCTCCCATCCACTCATCAAGATTTCTCTTGAAGAGAGTCAGTGAGGGGCTCTGCCTAACATGAACTGGGATCTTGTTCCAAAGCATGGGAAGCCTCTGGGTTATAAATCTATCCCTCCAGCATGTCCTATTCATACTTGTGCCGAGGTTTAAGTCTTTATCTCTCGTGGTCCTGATGAATTTGGATTTTTTGAGGTGGAGCATGTCCATCAGTTCCTGATTGGACATGGCCTTATACATCAGGCAGAGATCACCTCTGAGCAGGCGGTATGCTACTGAATAGAGCTGGAGTTTCTTTAGTCTGGCAGAATAAGACATATGTTGGAGACCCTTGATCCTCTTGGTGAGGTACTTTTGTGGTCTCTCCAGCTGTTGCAAATGTCGGGTGAGGTACATACCAAATGGGGCATTGTACTCAATCATGGGTCTGATGAGGGAGGAGTAAAGGGGTACAATGACATCCTTGGATCTGGATGTGAATCCCTTCATGATAAGGTGTGCAAGGTAGAATGTTTTTCTAACCACTTTGGCAATGTGGGTGTCAAATGAGAGGTCGCTGTCAACTTGGGTCCCTAGGTCTCTGATTACTTTTTCCATACTCAGTGGGTTGCTGTCTATGTGATAATTTGTGGGTACTTTGTTTTTCCCAAAGGGGATGACTATACATTTTTTGGCATTTAGTTTAAGGCCATGACTCTGGCACCAGTTGTCCGTTTCTGTGAGGCCTTTTTGTAGGATGTTTGTGTCTGCTGGTGTATTGACTATGGTGCCTAGTTTGCAGTTATCTGTGAACTTTGTCAGGCACAAACCTCCCATGTTTGCTTTAACATCTGAGAAATAGATGCCGAACAAGAGGGGTCCCAGGACAGATCCTTGTGGGACACCACTTGTGACTGGCTTTGAGTCTGACATTGCTCCAGTGATTTTAACTTTATGGGTTCTGTCCTTTAGCCAGTTTGCAACCCATCTAGTGACATAAGGGTTTACGTTTAAGTTGTTGAGCTTATCTATGATGCCTGAGTGGGGTATTGTGTCGAAGGCCTTAGCCAAGTCCAGGTAGGCTGTATGGACTGCTTTGCCCTCATCAATGGTTCTAGTGACTGTTTCAAAAAAGTTAACCAGGTTCAAAAGGCAGGATCTGCCCTTTACAAAGCCGAACTGGGTGGGGTCAAGTGTCTGTATGTCCCCTATGTCTCTGTTTATGAGTTCCATAATGATTCTTTCCATAGCTTTGCAGACCAGGCTGGTTAAGCTTATGGGGTGGTAGTTCCCAGGGTCTGTAGAGGTACCCCCTTTGTGGAGTGGGACCACTGTTGCTGTACGCCAGTGTTCAGGTACATATCCTGTAGTAAGGCTAAGGTTAAATAGCATTTTTATGTGCGGGTTTAGCTCCTCTTGGAGTTCACATAGCACGCAACCCGGGATACCGTCAGGTCCCATTGATACTGTGTTTTTAGCTTTGTTGAGGGAGGTTCTCACTTGGACATCTGAGATGACAGGGAGATTACATTCAGCTGGGATAAGTATTTCTTCTTTGGGGTGAGGGAGGGGAGAAATTTGCACTGAACCTGTCAGCCAGAATGTTGGCAATATCTGTGGGTTCAGTGTATTTTTTGTTGTTGTGAACTAGCTCTGAGCATATCTGAGGGTTTCCGCCCAGGTTTCTAACATAGCTGAAGAAGGCTTTGTGGTTATCTTTAGTGTCCTTAGAGATTTTTCTCTCAAAGTTGGCCTTGGATGTTTTTATGAGAGAACGTAGTTTTTTGCTAATGTTGATCAGAGATGTCTTCCCTTTATGGGATTTTGCTCTGTCGTGCAGTAGCTTCCTTCTTTTGTTATACAATTTATTAATGGCTGAGGTCCACCAGACAGGATGCTTGCCTTTGGTGGAGAGGGACTTGGACTTATTTTTAATTGCATGATCCATGCAATCTTGGAGATGTCCATAGAAAGCATTTGTAAAGGATTCGGCATTGTGGGATGTGGTATCCACTGGCCCATTGGGCTTAAAGGATACCATCTCAGTCTTAAGAAGAGTGAAGTCTGCTTTTGAGAGGTTTTTCATTGTGGACTTTTGTGCTGGGGGTGGAGGTGGGATATGTATATCCAGGGTGATTAGTTTGTGGTCAGATCTCACTAGTGAGGGGTATACCTCCGGTGTGGAGCATTTTGTCCCCATGTTTGTGATGATCAGGTCTAGTATATTATCTCCCCTAGTGAGAGAGGTGACTAGTTGTTCCAGTGCATTTGAATTTATGAATTCCAGGAACCTTTGGGCTCGGGTGTTAGGGCTAGAATAATGTACCCAATCTATGTTTGGGTAGTTGAAGTCTCCCAATATGATGCTATTTTGTGATACATTCATATTCTCCAATGTCTTCAGGAAGGCTGAGTGGGGTTCCTAAGATTGGGAGGGTGATCTGTAACATGCTACCAGTTGTATAGCAGTTTTGCCTATGGTTAGTTGCACCTGTATGGTCTCTGATGCTTCATGTGTTGCTACTAACCTGGAGGTGTGGGTGTCCTTGAGGAATATGGACACTCCCCCTCCCTTTGTCGTTCGGCCTGGGTTTTGGGGCCGAAAAGCATGATACGAGGTATAGCCTGGTAGCACTGAGGTGCTCTCAGGAACCTTGAACCAAGTTTCAGTTACTGCACAGACGTCGATGTTCTCCATACTGAGGAGTGCATCGAGTGCCTGCATCTTGAGATTTAGACTTCTGGCGTTGAGCAGCATTACCCTTAGTTTTTCCATTTTGTTTTCTAAGGAGGTGGGTTTGTCTTTGAGCCTTGCCTAAAAAGGCACTATGGCGGTGGCAAGAGCCTTAGCCAATATCCGGAAGCCCAGTGGTGACAGGTGCAAGCCATCCCTTGCAGAGCAGCGTGGCTTGTCCAACATGTCATCCCAGGCAGACAGACATTGGATCCCCTTAGAATGACACCAGTACTTGAGCCAATTATTAAAGCTGATCATCTTGTCTTTGTATTGTGGCATCATTCTTGGTGAGGGCAAGATGCTGCTCAGGGTCAGGGTCATACCAGCCTGGGCTACATAATCAGAGAGCTCCTCTATGTCTCTTTTCATGTAGTTCAGGGAGGTATGGCTCAGGTCATTCACGCCAGCATGGACAATGACGGAGTCATATTTGTACTTGCTTTGGGGTGACCTGAGTGTGTGTGTTATGTGGCGGATCCTAGCTCCCGATAGGCAGCTCACAGTCTCCCTCTCCTTGTTCAGCCTGGTAAGCAGGACATCAGTGTGTCTGACTATAGAGTCACCTATTACTAGTGTATCAGGCATGGTGTTTGGCCTTAAGGGCTGTGATTGATTGACACACTGATTTATTGAAGTATGTGTTGCATGTGTTTTGTTTTGAGGTGGTGGATTTTTGGATGTGTGCTTTGGGAGCCTCTGTTGTTTTGGTAAGTTTTTTTATTAGAGCCTCCAAGTATGTCTTTGTGTTTTTATGTGTTTGGTTTGAAGTTGTGGTAGGTCTATGTGGGACTGGGTTTGTTGTGTGTGTGGTTACCATCTCCTTCTGTCTGGTCATGCCAGCTCTGAGTGTCTGGTTTGGGAATGTAACCCTCAAGAACATCCCACTCATCATTGAGTTTGTGCACATATCCATGAGCCATGTTACTATCAGTGGCTTTTGCTTATGTCACTTATGTGGAGTATATCCATGAATATTGTTGTGGACATGGACCCTGTATGTTCAGCAGAGGTCACCCCTGAGTATGCAGTATGCAAATGTGTACAGTCGTGGTGTCCATAGTACTGTCGCATACGTCAACCTTCGGAGCTCAATAATCCTCATGGTGTGTTAATGTTGTGGTATGTAAAGCCGTTGCTGTTCTGTAAGGTACACCCTAAACGGGGTGGTGTACCCTTGAATGTGTGTATTCGTCAGGAGTTTAGAGGTACAATGGGTGCCTTTGCTCCAGCTACAAACCCAGTACAGATAAGGTTGGCCACGTAGAAGGATATCCACACCACATTGGCAATATGGTTATCAAAGGAGTGGGTGCTACATACGTGTGTACTAAGATCCCATATAATGTCACATGTATGTAGGGGACTACCACCTATGTGATAGTCAGTGGGTGATTGGTGTAATCCAAAGGAGATGTTCATGCACCATGTGTCATGCAGCTTGAGGCCATGTTATCGACATCAGGTATCCGTCACAGTGACACCCTTATGGAGAGAGTCTGTATCAGCTGGTGGATCAATCATGGTGCCTTGTATGCAGTTGTCTGGAAACCTAGTCAGGGAAAGTCCCTCTGTGCTAGCCTGTACCTCAGGGAAGCATATACGGAACATGAGGGGCCCTATGATTGAGGACTGTGGTATGCCAAGTATAACTGAAATACAGTAGGTACTACGGTATCCTACCCTCATTGTGTGGGTCCTGTCCGTGAGCTACTTCGCATACCATCCTGAGACGTAGGGGTAGATGTGCAGGTGGATGTGTATGTTGTCAATAACAGAATGGAGAACGGTGCTGAAAGCCAATGAGAGGACAATGTAGGCTGTGTGGACCCCCTTACCGTCATCAACTACCCTGGTAACTGTATCAAAGGAGTCCACCAGGTGTAGGAGCCATGGTCTGGCCCTAACAAGTCCAACCTGGATGGCATCAAAGGTCTGGAGCACACCAATGTCTCTGTGAATGACTTCCATGATGATGTGCCCCATAGCCTTGCAGAACAGTCCAGTCAGGCGTATAGGGCAATAGTCTCTCTGGTTCATTGTGACGCCACCTGTGTGGAGTGTGATAACTGTTGCTGTGTGCCATTCAGGGGCCACAATGTCTGATACAAGGCTATTAGTGAATCTGGTGGCCAAGTGGGGAGACATGTCATTCTGAGGTTTGTGTAAATCACAGCCTGGGATGTTGGACGGTCACATGGAGTCTGTGTTACAGGCCTTAGAGAGTGCAGGTTGGAACTGTATAGTTGTGACCGCAGGGACCCCACAATGTTCCTGCATGGATTATGGCCCTGTAGGGAGTGAGAGGGTGTAAAGTTAGCATTGAACCCATCCACCAGGATGTTGCCAACATCACTCGGTTCAGTAATGTTCCTGAGTAACCGTCGTATGTCAGAGCAGATGTGGGTATTGCCATTGACTACTGACATACCTCCACAATGCTTTATGGTACTCCCTGGAATGTGTCAGTAATGTTTACGTAGCTAGGTTTGGAGGATGTGATAAGGGATCCCGGAGCCCTAATGAGGCTGACCAGTGAGCTACCCCACCCATGGGATTGTACTCCACTTTGCAACAGCCTCCACCTTTTGTTGTACATTATGTCCATGGAACTGGATCCCCAGAGTGGCGTCCGTTATCTGGTGGGTACCATCATGGCTCTGTTTGGAATAGCATGATCCATGCAGTCATTTAAGTGCTAATGAAGTGCACTGGGGTATGTTTCAGCGTTTGTATGTGCATTGTCTATCTGC
The DNA here is from genome assembly GCF_019279795.1 of Protopterus annectens. Classification (NCBI taxonomy): domain Eukaryota; kingdom Metazoa; phylum Chordata; order Ceratodontiformes; family Protopteridae; genus Protopterus; species Protopterus annectens. The sequence goes on along the minus strand of NC_056736.1, from coordinate 465,504,446 downwards.
ATGGGTGTCATGACCTTTACTACTGCTGTCATAATACGTCTGTAGTAGGCGTTGTACTAATCTTGTACTGTGTATGCCGTGAAGGGTGTGGTGCCAGGATGTGGATAACAAGGGTGATTAGCATATGTTCGGAAACTACCAATGAGGGGATAACCACTGGTGTGGAACACCAGTGACATGTTGGTAATGTCCATGTCTAGGATATTGTTGGTCTTGGTGGAGGTGTGTATGGATTGATCCAGCCGAGTGGAGGTTATGAATCCTGGACAGCGTTGGCCTAATGTGTCGGTACATGAGTAGCTATCCCAGTTAAGTGTGGGGTAGTGTCAGTCGCACATCAGTAGTACCTGTCTGAACCCTACTGTCCAGTACACCAAGAAATGAGGGCCGGTAACCGTGGGGTATGTTGTTGAATCTGTAGCATGTTACAATGTGTATAGCAGTTCTGGCCACAGTTAGTTGCATGTGGATCACCTCTGATGCATTGTGCTAAGTAACCAGCCAGGAGGTATGTACAACATAGTGAAATATGGACACACCTCAGCCGTGGGTATTCCGGTCCAGGTTACATGACTGAAAGGTGTGGTCTGCATATAACCTGTCAGTGCAGGTGTGCTCTGCGGAGCCTAGAGGCAGGTCTCAGTCACTGCAGAGATATTAAAGTGGTCCATTATAAGGAGTGCCGTGCCTGCGTGCGTCAGAGATTATGTCAAGCATTGAGTCACATGACCCCATGTTTTGCTTGCCTGTTCCCGTTCTGGTGGTGAATGTTATTGGAAACTGTAAAAACAGGCAGTATAGGAGCAGCAAGAGCCTTACATGTTATCTGTACTCCCAGGGCTGACAGGTGTAGGTCATCTGTGCCAAAGCATTGTGTTTTGTAGACCATGTCATTCAAAGCAGACAGATACCGGATACCTGTGTAATGACAGCAGAAGCATAGGCAACTGTTGAAGTGAAACAGTCAGTTGTTGTGCAGTGGTATCTAGTCTGAATGAATGCAGAATGCTCCCCAGGGCTTGGCCGACACCTTCTGGGCTACAAGACCAGAGAGCTATTGCATGTCCCTGCACATGTAGTCTGGGAAGTTACATCTCAGGGCAGGCACACTAACATGGAGAATGGCAGTCAAATTGTACCTGGTGAGGTGTGGCATGGGTGCATAGGTTATGTTGCAGAACCAGTTACCCGACAGCTAGATGTAAGCGACTATCGCCTTGTGTAGCCTGCTGAGTGGGACATCAGTGTGACCACCTACAGACTGGTGTGTTGGTATGTTATAACACACTATTGGCTGTATTTGATGGGCACACATGAGTCTGTGGGCTATAAGTAATTGTTGTTGTGTTTGGTGATGGGGGCTGCCTCTGGTGCCTACACAGAGTATGGAGAGGTTCTACAAATGTCATACTCATACTATGTGTGACCTGTAGTGGTGGAGATTTTGTGAGACTATGTGATGAGTGGGGTGTGTTGCAAATGTTACACGTCCCCACATGAATGTAAGGTACAGTCTGGGTTGGTGAGATGTAGATGTTAGCAGTACAGAAGTAGATGACAGTACGGATGATTTCACACTGCATAGCATACCTGTGACAGGTCATAGGACATCATCACCCATACCATGTTCCAGCTACACTGAGTATACTAGATGTACCTTCATATGTCACAGGAGTGTTCTACCAGTGGCCTGTTGACAGAATCAACACTACAAAAGGTGTCAGAGTGACATGTGCATATCACACCAGTGACAGCTGCAGTAAAACAGGGTTAATGTTTTGTACTCCCCCCTCATTGTAGCCCATACCACACAGACAAATGGGAGGCATCTGTGTATGTAAGGATTAGAATGGCCATGACCTAGGAGCAATAGCTGTCTCAGTGTTGTGGACAACATACAGAATGGGCTTTGTGGGTGAGGTGTGTGACATATGTGCACAATCTGATAGCTGATAATAGCATTGTCACCGCTAGGTGAATAACCCTGTACCCATTAACTACCACCTAGGCAGTGGTCAACATTATGGACACTGTGTAAGGGATGGTGCTGTGCAGTTCACCTCCCTGAGCTGGTGACATCTCCAGGCCTATTAGGTAGTCATACGAGGCACCCATGTCATGACAGGGTGCCATCCATGAGAATGGAGATCATTGGACAGGCATACTCAGCACTCAGGTGACCAATATTGGATCACATATCACCTTTAAGGGGTATTGGCCATGCGTGGATGGGCGATACCAGCCTTCACAATCCTCACCTCCACTATGCAGCATGCTGGCTACCTTGCATAAAGACATGTGCTACACCGTGATGTTAGACATGGTACACATACATATCCTGATCTGAAAGACATATGTCATGGACAGCCACCGTCCTACTACAAGGATCGCCACATGCTGGACAGATCCCTGTGCCATACATGTTACATACTCCCACCATACCATGCAACCCTCTCCATCAAATCTGCACATGTTGTCTCTGTCATACATGGTGTGATGACCGCATGGTAGATGTATTATTAACTGTCTGGATCAGTAATGTGGCACTGATGCACCTCGCGGTGGCAAAATGGCTGTCGGATACAGCTAGGAAACCTTGCCCGTACATGTTATAGTTGATAACCATCCCTGAGAATGACGTCCGGCTAGCCATTGTCCCATGTCTATCACATGTGCAACACAGGCGATCCGTGGCAGGATGTTGAACTGCTGTACAGTGCCATGTAGATGTATATGGCAAAACACATGCATGTAAAGGTTCCATGCGTATGTGTGCATTGTCACTGCTCATGTCCATTAAGGCAGTGTATGTGTTGATATGTGACATATACACAGCATCAAGGTCAACAGCATCACCATGGACACATCCAGGCATGTGCTGATAGGTAAGAACACCAGTACAGGCAAACAGACATGCCCACATCAAGACAGCATTCACATGTAGTATGAACAATGTAATGAGGTGACATACATATATGGTGATGATATCCAATGCATAACGGGTGTTACATGTGTGACACAAACATCTCAGTCGTGTCAGTGTCATGATGATTTGCAAAGATAACTGTGCAGATGTACTAGATTTAATACAAATGTATGTGCAGCTGTATCTCCGTACATCTCTGTGATACTGTGACCTGTCACCATCATTATGCCTTCCAGATAATGCCTCATTCACCCCTGCCAGCATACAGCCACCAGGAGGATGATGTCCCCATCCTGTACCTCAATAAGCACTCTGAGGTGTTGTTTAGTCATGTGCCACAACATGCCCAGCAGTGTGACGACCTGTGGCAGGACCTTCGCAGGAGGGTTAATGGTGTGGTTGGCCATAACCGCACCTACCAGCAGGTGTGCAGACACTGCACGGACTTGATACAACATGCAAAACAGTGTGCCACTGCAATCGCCAGGGAACAAGGTGGAACAGGTGGTGGGCCACCAACCCAGCCCCCACTCACACTGAGGAGCTACTGGCCAGACTGGGGACACCCTCAGAACAGCATCCACAAACACTAGCTGCCACCATGGAGATGGGTGTCTCCCAACCAATGAGCCTGGAGTTGCCTGGTAAGTCACTACTGCACATATGACTATTATATCCCATTTAGTTGCATGTGTCACTGTACAATAAATAATGTAACATCATATGCAAGGTATGTTTACACACATGCTGCATACTACAGTATGCTACCCTGTGTATGCACACATGTGCATACTATATGCTATTGTACAGGCGAATGTGTTAACATGCACAGTGCACCCTGTGGCTGTCATACAGTCATGGATAATGTTCAAACTGCTGTATCACCCCTATACAGGTACCTCTGGCGTGCCGCACAGACATTAGTCCATTCTAGGTGAGACTGTCATCAGTATCAGGCATGTTAATGCATATATCTATTCGTCATGTGGCCAGTTAACACATGTACACATGATGTATGGTCCAGTCATGATATACAGGTCGTATCTCCCATCATTCACACTGGCTACCCATGCGCAATATATACAAATGAAATGAAACACCAACATGAAACCACTGTATCTGTCATTGCTACATGTGTAGACAGCTGTGCATACAACGGTGGAGGTGTTGTTCAATGTAGGCATATGTACTATACATTGAAAAAACACATGTGTGGTATGCAAACTGTACCACACAGTGAGCTGGGATATGGGCATCCCACAGGAGTCACCATTGTGTTATATGCCCCTGCAATGGGTGCACAGATTGTGATGTGCCATCTGACATGTCCCAGAAATGTAGAATGTAGTGTTCTGGCTGCAATATTGTCACACTATCCCATAATACATACCCACATACCAAACATACAACCCATTATCTGCATAGCCCTGTGGACGGTGACATATCTGACATCTATGGGTGTATGTCATATGGGACTACACAGACATGTGAGATAGATGGCCATCACAAACATTTGGCCAACACATGTTCACACATGGCCATGGAGGATGGGAAAAGACATGTAGCCACACAGTAGATGTGATGTGTATACACCCTGTTGCACATTGTCCACACATGGTCCAACTATAGCCTTAGTTGACTGATTATACAGTTGATGTGGTACACTGGACATCTTAAAAGCCTGTGCATAGCTAGTGGAGTTGTCAAGTAAGTCAACCATATAAGATGTGTTGAACATCACGACTGTGTCATAGCATGACAGTAGTCACCTGTACAACTTCCACAGACATTGACACCACATCAGGCCACAGATACCATACATTTCCCTTGCTGCTGTAGGACATCACCATCAGCCGTGCACCTCATGTGTGTGGTACATCAAAGTCATGTGGGACATGGTGTATTGACAAGTCTGCCATGTGTGGACATGGTTGCCAGGCAGCTAAGACTCTGTAGTAGTTGTGCAGGGGTGTCATCCATAGGTCTTCCAGTGACCTGTCACATGACACCTCAGCAACGTGTGTCACAATCCACAGTTATGTCATGTGTATGCACGCAGTTATGGCTATGCAATGTGTGCATATTACACACTGTATAGCAATATAGATGCCTCATGATGCCATGCAATGGCACAGTGTCTGTACTTCACACTGCATAGCAATGTAGATGCCTCACACTACCCTTCCATGCTCATGCACATTTGCTAAACGTGCATTCTATCTGTAGGGCATACAGACAACATTGCAATGTGATACCCATTACAACACTGTACATGTCAATGCACACGTCAGTAGATTACATTTCAAGGTCACTTCAGCCATGTGTACTGTTAACCTGTGCTGGTCCACATGGTGTATCACAGGGATGCATGCTTACTACCATGATGGTGTGAACTGCATGGCTACTGATATGACACCTGCTTGCTGTTGTGTGCAACCCAGGGAGGTATGCTAACTACCACTATTAATGTCTGAGCTGCATGCCGTCTGATGTATCACATGCATGCTGGATGCCGTCTGTCAAATTACATGCATGGTGTGTCTGTGTGTGTGTGTGTGTGTGTGTGTGTGTGTGTGTGTGTGTGTGTGTGTGTGTGTGTGTGTGTGTGTGTGTGTGTGTGTGTGTGTGTGTGTGTGTGTGTGTATTGTAATGTAGAGTCTTTCTTTGCATTCACAGGTGATGTAGGTGCGTTACCCTCCTGCGGTCCGTCTGATGTTAGTGTCACCACAGATACTAGCAGTGATGAATATATGCATGAGGTACAGGCAGGGTTGTCAGGGGCTGAATCTGTGCCAGTGTTTGCCATCCCAGCTATGTCCCCCTCTTCCCCGCACACAGTTCTCATGCCAACACATACCCCGTCACCAGTGGCCATAGAGGAAGGACAGTCAGCGTGTGTTAGCTTGGAACAGGAACGTGTGGTGGCTACAGAAGGTGTGTCTCCACACCATGGTGTCAGTGTAATGACTGCAGATGTGTCACACAGGCATGTGGCCAGTGCTGCTTGTAGGAGGACCTCTGGCAGACATGCACCTGCAGGACAGAGTGCAGCAGATGGTGTCACCAGACACATGTTCCAGACTGTAATGGTGACACAGGCACATGCTGAACGGCAGAACAGAGTAGGGCAGAGGCTTCATAAGGCTGCTATCCATACTCTAAATGACAACATCCAGGCTTTGACAATTGCTCAACAGCAGATTGCTGATGTTCTGGACAGGCGATTGGATGACATGGTCGGAATCCTTGACAGTGGCATGGCAATCCACGAGCATGAGCTGTCTGTGCTGGAACATCTGGTAGGAGTGAGGAGTAGGCCACGTGGATGTAGGGCAGCTACACCACCTAATGCAGGTCAACATGAATGAGCCACCTCACATGCTCGCTCCCATAATGCCAGTAGCAGTAGCAGTGCAGCTAGTAATGCGCTGTCCACACCAGGACACAGCAGTCCATGTGGACGTGGCCCTGGATGTTCCCAATGGGGACACGGTTCCAATGGATATGTGTCATCAGACAGTAGCCAATCTGTACCTCTGCCTGGTAGTGCCCGTGCAATCCCTGGCAGGCACAGGTCATGTGGCTGTGGCCGGACACAGTGAGTTGTACATCCTGATCTGTACAATCTGGAGCTGTCAATAATACCCCTGTGTAGGCCTGGCAAAAGGCAGAACTGTGTGCAATCATACATGTACACAGCAAAAGCATCTGTAGGGCACTGCAACTCCCACATGCATAATGACCACACATGTCCAATCAGATCACTGGCCCTTACCCACACACATGATGTCATCCACTGGTGCAGCCTATGCCCCTGGCAAACATTATCACCCTGTGCATATGATGATGCCTGTGGTGCATCCCTGTCATCCACACCATCGGTGCAGGGACATGCTCAAATGGTCTGATGCACAGGGTGAACAGAATAGTGAGAGAAGTGTATATTACATTAGTTGTGTACTGTTGACATGCACCAGACATACCATGTAGTACAGTTTTATAAGGCATTGTTATATGTTCACAGTATGTGTCTTGGTAACAACAGTAACAACATGCTGGTAATGATGCCCTGGTTCCCTCTTTATGGTCTATTTGCATGTGCCAACAAGTAGCAGTGTTTGCAGTTTCCCATGTGTAAATGTGGAGTACTCACAGGCATGTATGGCAATACCAGCATGCTATACGTAGCCTCAACCTGACTGTTAGAAAGGCTACCATACCACAGATGTCCACACATCTACTGATCCAGAAGCATGTGGGCTGTTTAATAGGCTACAGTGGCTAGAGACGTGACATCCATACCAGGTCAAATCACAGGTATGTTGACATGGTGTGGGGGGTTTACACAGTGGTCTGGCTGATGATAACTTTAGAGGCCACTTGATAGCATGAGGCCTCACTGTGTAGCAGTAATACCCTGTCACATTACAGGATGAAAACACACAGAGACATACACAAAAACACACAGTAACATGCCCACAGTCACAGAGTCAACAACAGTATAATGCACACTCGATACTGTTGAGGTGAGGACCCCTGCTTATGTGGTAATCTCCCTCACAGTACTGTGCACCCACATGATGCGACATAGAGAATGAACATGTACAAGTAGCCAGTAAGGCTGAGACCAATGGCATCAACAGGGTAGTAGACTGCATCACCATGAGGGGTTGGGGATCCTGTCTGTTCTGTATGGTAGCATACATGCTCACTCCATGCACCAGACAGCCATACATACATGCACACACACACACACACACACACACACACACACACACACACACACACACACACACACACACACACATACACACACACGTGGACGGAGTCCACAAATTTCATTCACATACGGATAGCTGACATGTGTGATACACACACCACCCCTGCCTATGTCATGCTTTCCACACTGCAGTATGTACAGATCTCTACAACAGTGTACAGGGATGTGTAACAAGGAATGTATTCCCCACCATATGTGGCATATATGGTCACACAAGCAAACACACATGGCAGTACTGTGAATGATACACCTGCTATATGATGATACGTCTGACAGACATGCAGCAGTATTGGCCGCATTATGTGTACCAATGCTACCTTCGGCAATTGTGCTGCTATATGCACACAGGAGGATGCAAGTGCTACAGGTGTCACGTGACTTGCAGTCAGTAACAACCAACTGCTGTTTAGGTTTTATGTCTTCACCGTCAAGTAACAGTAACATAGCGTACTGTTTGCACATGTAATGGTAGGATGGCTTGTGACACACCTGTGAGCTGTCCCCGGCAAACATCCATCTACAAAGGTGGATCACCACTTTATGTACACACATCCATCCATACCTGATGTACATCCTACCGTACTGTCAGTATTTCACCATATACAGGTGTCAGTGATGGGGCTGCATTGCAACTGCATGTTGTAGTTAGGCACAGATGAATTACATACATCAGCTACTGCACATGCATGGTAGCTGCATGCACACCACTACAAGTACATGTTTGTTGGTCCTACATGCCTGTCATGTAGCCATGTTTGTATGCATTGCAATTGGTGGACATGTGTGATGACATACATAACACATGGACTGTTGTATGATATGATGGGTGTCATGGGTAACTAGTACAGAGGGAATGTTTTCTCGGTCAACATTGCTACCTCATGTACTGTTAGCATTCAACAGCCATGTACCTACCTTCCATGTGCATGCGTGTGATTGCAGTAGCCACTTGTCTGCATGGAGGACAGCAAAAGCTATGCTATGTACATATGTGTTTTGTGTGTGTGTGGTCCATGCACATATCCACTGCGATTACATGTATGTCATATCCAAACATGTATGTTCTTTGGTGTACAGCGACAGTCATCTGTCACAGCTGTGTAAGACCCAGGGCCCATGTTATGTGTAGAGCCGACCTGGTTATGTACAGTGGTATCATTGCATTGCATAACACATGATGGAACCCTGTCAGTACATGTGTAGTCTGCACAGTTGCTGTAGACCTATGTACAGTCCACTGGTCATGAGTCACACGGTATTGTGGTAATGTATGGATGTGTGTTGCTGGTCCAAGGACATGGTGATGTCTGAGGGCTACATAGTAGAATGTGGCGTTTACCTCTGTGATCTGCACCTGAGACATCTGTGATGGCTCTTGAGTGTGTACTGGTCAGTACATGTGAGTGGCCTTCATGTACATGGGGACAGTAACACCATACTGTGCCCTTCCGTGTTTAGAATCCATGTGCATGCAAGACAGCCCTTTGCTGCTGCTAAGTGTGTGAGCATGCTCAGTATGCCATTGTGTAGATGGACACACAGTACATTCCAAACTGTGCCCTTCCATGTTTAGAATCCGTGTGCATGCAAGACAGCCCTTTGCAACTGCTAAGTGCGTGAGCATTCCCAGTACGCCATTGTGTAGATGGACACACAGTACATTCCAAACTGTGCCCTTCCGTGTTTAGAATCCGTGTGCATGCAAGATAGCGCTTCACTTCTATTGTGTGTGAGCATGCCCAGTACGCCATTGTGTAGATGGACACACAGTACATTCCAAATGGACATGTGATACTAAGTGTGTGAGCATGCCCAGTGACACCTTGTGTCAGTGATGTGCCTCTGTGTATGGGCATGGCCATTGAAATCCTGTATAGCGATGGTGGCCATCCAAGCAACAGATGTCCATACCCCACGTCAGGATGGATGCCTACATTGAACACACTGGTTGACTGTCTTGAAGGGTGTACTGTCTGTGGCACGTCTCGTATCTATGTAGTGTTGTAATAGTGCTCCGTAGATAGGCAGTTGTCCTGCTCACACCACTGCTGTGTGTTTGTCTACGTCTACCTTGGGACAGTAATATGCTTTTAGACTGCTCACTCTCTATACATTCCCTATCGGAGTCCTTGCCTTTGTGGATGATGTCATCCACCTAGAAGTATGCCTCTGGGAGTGCTGTGTTCCAATAATCTCAGTAGCGCATTCTGTAACTGCGTAATGCTGTAGTGTGATAAGGTAGTTAGGTGTATGTTCGACTCCCAGCCCTGCCAAGTGTGTGCCTGTGTGTGTTTCCAGCTGCCTGCAGACAGAGTAATGCTTTTAGACAGCTCACTCCACATACATTCCCTATCAGCATCTTTGCCTTTGCGGATGATGTCATCCACCTAGAAGTATGCCTCTGGGAGTGCTGTGTTCCAGTAATCTCGGTAGGACATTCTGTAACTGTGTAATGCTGTAGTGTGATAAGGTATTTAGGTGTATGTTCAACTCCCAGCCCGGCCAAGTGTGTGTATGTGTGTGTCTCCAGCTGCCTGGGGACAGAGTAATGCTTTTAGATGGCTCACTCTACAGTGCTGTGTTCCAGTAATCTCGGTAGCGTGTTCTGTAACTGCGTAATGCTGTAGTGTGATAATGTAGTTAGGTGTATGTTCGACTCCTTGCCCTGCCAAGTGTGTGTTTCCAGCTGTCTGGGGACAGAGTAATGCTTTTAGACGTCTCACTCCACATACATTCCCTATAGGCATCTTTGCCTTTGCAGATGATGTCATCCACCTAGAAATATGCCTCTGGGAGTGCTGTGTACCAGCAATCTCGACAGCGTGTTCTGTAACTGCGTAATGCTGTAGTGTGATAAGATAGTGATGTGTATGTTTGACTCCCAGCCCTGCCAAGTGTGTGTGTGTGTGTGTGTGTGTGTGTGTGTGTGTGTGTGTGTGTGTGTGTGTTTCCAGCTGCATGGGGACAGAGTAATGCTTTTAGATGGCTCATTCCACATACATTCCCTATCGGCGTCTTTGCCTTTGTGGATGATGTCATCCACCTAGATGTAGGCCTGTGGGAGTGTGGTGATGCTGGAACTCGATAGCGCATTCTGTTACTGCATAATGCTGTAGTGTGGTAGACTAGACAGGTAGGTGCTCGATTCCAAGGCACGGCAGGTGTGTGTGTTTGGCAGTTATACTATATGGGTTGGTATCTGTGGGGGGCTAGCTGTGGGATGTGTTCAGTGTGTTTTGTTGCTGACCTATATAGTGTCCACAGCCCACATATTCTGCCAAGATACTAGGTTGTCAACCCATACATTCACCAATAGGTCTGGTGGGTAGCTGTCAGCAGCCCTACTCTTACCCTTGATACGGTCTGACCCATGTGACACAACATAACACACGTGCCTTGATAGTAACAACACTACATGATGCAGGTGGCACATGTAGTTTCCTTTTCATTCCTGTCTAATGCATTGCTGTCATGTGGTCTGCTGTTGTGATATAAATGCCATATCTACATATGTGTGTACATGTATATGTGTGTATATATATATATATATATATATATATATATATATATATATATATATATATATATATATGTCCATGTATATATGTATACAAATAATATATATGATATATGTAGATGTAGAGGTGGACATAGATGTGAACATATATGTCTGGGGACATCAGCACTATTGAATGTTTGTGCCGGATGATCTGTACGTGATAACCTGGGATCTATGTATATCTGCCATGGCATGGTGGTAATCCACATCGTCTGTAGTGTGCAGGGCCATGGGTTGTAGTCGTGTAGACGCTGATTATTTTGTTGCTGGGAAGACCATGGGACATCGAATATGGTGATAGTAAGGCACCTGTTGCCAGTTGTGTATGGATCTGAGTGACACTGAGCAGTGGTTATTAATTTGGAGGTTTGGTATGGGTCATATAACTATTCATTAGAAGACTATATTATGCAGATGAGGTTGACTATAGTGTATCACATTTATCACCAGGGTGTGCTGCTGGTCTCTGGAGTGTATGTGTGTAGTCAGCCAGGTGCAGGTCTCGAATGCATGGGGGGGGGGTCAGGCATACTGTACGTACATTGCAGTACTGTGCCTCGGGAGTGCTCCTGCCTTAGCACACCTAAGCTAGGGGTGTGTCTATACCTGCCTGGTGACATTGGGAGGGATGACAGCAGTGCTGGGGTAGTCAGGGTGTACAGGCTGCACAAACAGGTGTTGATCAGCACAATCAGCAGATGACATGGCCAGCCCACACATGAACAGTACGTTAATGCAAGCAAGCAGGATACACACAGGTTTTGTCCGCACTCTGCACCACTGGTGTATACCTGCAGGGACATTTCATGACACAGTCCAACCAAATGACACGGGCTGCAGCAGGCAACATATACCAACATGTGCAGGAGGCTGGGGCAGTGAGGATGTGTATGCTGCCGAACAACCCTTACTGGGGTGACATAAAACTTTATAGACCAAGGGTGACTTACCAGGGGCTACATGGGCTGGGGATGTTGGAGCACTATGGGGTGGACAGAGACCTCCTACAGCAGCTTGTTGACCTGTGCCTGCCACACCTGACACATCAAACAGGCCGAGGGAAACACATCACAGTGGATACCATGGTATGTGTTGGCCTAGGTGTACTAGCCACAGGTACCTCACACAGCACAACTGGGGATATCATGGGTATCTCACAGGCATCTGCATCCAGAGTATTGCACCAATTCACAGACGCTATGTCAACACATGCTAGTGAGCACGTCCATGTCCTCAACACGTGATTAGTAGACCAGCAATATGCATCTGTTCAACCACATGGATGACTACCCTGGGGTACTGGGTGCTATAGCCTGCACACACATGCACATCGTAGCACCACCCAGTGAGCAGGGTAGGGCCTACAGTCACTGCAGGGGCCTACCCTCCAACAGCTAAGCCATATGCGATAGCCAGGGCATGAGATTGAATGTGTGTGCTGTCTGCCCTGGAAGCTATGATGCGTCTGATATATGGCTTCTGACACAGCTGTAGCACACCAATGCCAATATGGACATCCCCTACAGTCTCCTAGTGGGGGATGCTGGGTAAACACTGGTGTCGTGGCTGATGACACCCATCAGCAATGCACACACACCTGAACACTCACACCATACTGAGGCGGATGCACAAGCAAGACATATACTTGTGCATGTGTTTGGGATGCTCAGTTCACAGTTCTGGTATCTGGACACATCCATTGGAGCTCTGCAGTATTCACAAGCTACATGCATACAAGTTGTTATGGTATTTGCTATGCTACACAATCTTATCCTGCAGTAACAGTTGCAGCAGGAACAGCATGGGGCAGGGCCACACAGCCCAACACCACTGCCAAGGCCTGTACAGGCACATTGTGACTTGGTGAAGGAACTACCTGAGCAGGGCACAGTTGGCGAAAGCCCGTGCACAATATGACCTGCCCTTGGCAAAGAGGCAACACAAAGCATATGCACTGACTCAGTAGGTACCCACGGATTTCCCCTCTCTGACCCGCACACAGTACAATGGATGCCAAACATGACAGTACCTGTGCTCAGCCATGTATAGGAGGTGCACTGTGTGCATCCGACATAGGCAGCACTCCAGCACCGTCCTCAAGTTCGGAACACACCCAGGGTATGTCTATTGACCTAACAAGTAACAGTTGTATTAGAATGTGTAGTTACCCATTGCTATGGTATGTATGTGAGCATACAAGTGACTGTGGTGGCCAAATGTTAGGGCAGCAGACAGTACACATCCATAGTGGCACCATGACCTCTGTAGTACATATGGGGGTCACAATGCTAGCCTGTAGTACACAGAGTGTCCTAACCCACTGCAGATTATGGGCTGACCATCATGTGTGTCCGTACAGCCCACACACGTTCCATGCAGCTGGACAGATGTGGACCAATACAGACAAATTATATACGATGACCTATGGATATGCCCAATGAATGACCACAACCCCCTAAGACACACACAGATGACAGCAGACCAGGCAGTTTGATGTAGGTTGTGTAAGCTAGGACGTACAACACCACTGTGCTGGTAATTAATGCTGGGAACTGACGTACCCTGGTATCCCTCCAACCAGCAATTTAGGTAGGTCCACACACTGACATGGAGTATCTGGCATACCAGTACAGTAGCGGCAGATGTGTACAACTGTTGGCTGTGTCCCCTGTCAAACCTACACATATGACAGTCATGTGCGCCACCCACGGTGCTGTATAGGACTGTGGTTGTGGTTGGATGTCCCCCCATGCTATGCAGACATGTAGCAACTGCCATTACCACATGACCATTAGCTAGCCTGCAGACACAGCATGATACCTGTCTGTGTAGAACGGAGGGGTCAGCAACACAGTACTAACTATCTGGACATGTGACACATGCAATACAGTTGACCATACTTGGCATGCTCACACACATGACGGTATGATGGTAATGTCGGTCGACAACATGCGTAACAGTCATACTGGGCATGCTCACACACTGAAACACAGGATGGCCAGGCATGCATACACCAGTGGTCCGGACATATCTGCCAGTACATTGCTATACTGTTGGAAGTCTGTGCTGTATGGTGTGTGTGTGTGGTCTACTGTCTGTACATATGCCATGGTCTATTGTTAATTCACATGAGCTATGTGCGCAGGGTAATTCTACCATCACGTGTATAGGGCGGTTCTTTGTTTGCGGACAGGCCAACGCTTTTGGATACAGACTTGGTAAGGCACATTCCAGCAGGTGGGAGCAGTTGAGCATGGGTGTGCACAGTGTTAAGCACTGCTGACTTCTGGTCACAGCACCTTATACACGTTTAGACTCCACATTTCTTTGACAGTGCACTACTGGCATACTGGTAGACAAACACGCTTACAGACACTCGCTCACCGACATTTCCGCTTACATTTGTCACTCACGCTGGGTGTGTGTGATCTCTTGTGATGCGTATTACATTGGACTACATGACTACAGTATCGGGTATGTGTAACCATTTTGCGATGGCAAGGGTTCGACTGTACGGACTTGGCGGTCTGTCCAGTGATGTAATCATATTATATGTATGTTCCTCATATGATCTGCTCCCATCTGCCTGATACATGGGAACCAATACTTTGCAATGCTGACATGTGACTTGAGTTTGTTATCGCAGCTGTCCACTCAGTCATGCTACCGCATACCTACTGCACGTTGTCCACCTTTCAGATTGCACGACAGGAGACTGTAGGACTAACACCTTTCCCACTTTGCATGGGACAGTCCCTCATCATGCATATCTCATGTGACAATGCCAGAACTCTCCACCAATCGGGGACACATTTCTAC